>NW_026781741.1:30000-191671 GCF_030144855.1 Hypanus sabinus | reverse complement strand
GAGAAGGGGAGAGTGTGTGAGAGAGAGAGAGAGAAGGGGAGAGTGTGTGTGAGAGAGAGAGAAGGGGAGAGTGTGTGTGAGAGAGAGAGAGAAGGGGAGAGAGTGTGTGTGAGAGAGAGAAGGGGAGAGTGTGTGTGAGAGAGAGAGAGTGGAGAGAGGGGAGTGTGTGTGCGAGAGAGAGAAGGGGAGAAGTGTGTGTGAGAGAGTGAAGGGGGAGAGTGTGTGTGAGAGAGAGAGAAGGGGAGAGTGTGTGTGAGAGAGAGAGAAGGGGGAGAGTGTCTGTGTGAGAGAGAGAGAGAGAAGGGGAGAGTGTGTGTGAGAGAGAGAAGGGGAGAGTGTGTGTGAGAGAGAGAAGGGGAGAGTGTGTGTGAGAGAGAGAGAAGGGGAGAGTGTGTGTGTAGAGAGAGAGAGGGAGAGTGTGTGTGAGAGAGAGAAGGGGAGAGTGTGTGTGAGAGAGAGAAGGGGAGAGTGTGTGAGAGAGAGAAGGGGAGAGTGTGTGTGAGAGAGAGAAGGGGAGAGTGTGTGTGTGAGAGAGAGAGAAGGGGAGAGTGTGTGTGAGAGAGAGAAGGGGAGAGTGTGTGTGAGAGAGAGAGAAGGGAGAGTGTGTGTGTGAGAGAGAGAGAAGGGGAGAGTGTGTGTGTGAGAGAGAGAGGGAGTGTGTGTGAGAGAGAGAGAAGGGGAGATGTGTGTGAGAGAGTGAGAAGGGGAGAGTGTGTGTGTGAGAGAGAGAGAAGGGGAGAGTGTGTGTGAGAGAGAGAGAAGGGGAGAGTGTTGTGTGAGAGAGAGAGAGAGAAGGGGAGAGTGTGTGTGTGAGAGAGAAGGGGAGAGTGTGTGTGAGAGAGAGAGAAGGGGAGAGTGTGTGTGAGAGAGAGAGAAGGGGAGAGTGTGTGTGTGAGAGAGAGAGAAGTGGAGAGTGTGTGTGTGAGAGAGAGAGAGAGGGGAGAGTGTGTGTGAGAGAGAGAAGGGGAGAGTGTGTGTGAGAGAGAGAGAAGGGGAGAGTGTGTGAGAGAGAGAGAAGGGAGAGTGTGTGTGAGAGAGAGAGAGAAGGGGAGAGTGTGTGAGAGAGAAGGGGAGAGTGTGTGTGAGAGAGAGAAGGGGAGAGTGTGTGTGTGAGAGAGAGAAGGGGAGAGTGTGTGTGAGAGAGAGAGAAGGGGAGAGTGTGTGGTGAGAGAGAGAGAAGGGGAGAGTGTGTGTGTGAGAGAGAGAGAAGGGGAGAGTGTGTGTGAGAGAGAGAAGGGGAGAGTGTGTGTGAGAGAGAGAGAAGGGGAGAGTGTGTGAGAGAGAGAGAGAAGGGGAGAGTGTGTGAGAGAGAGAGAAGGGGAGAGTGTGTGAGAGAGAGAAGGGAGAGTGTGAGTGAGAGAGAGAGAAGGGGAGAGTGTGTGTGAGAGAGAGAGAAGGGGAGAGTGTGTGAGTGAGAGAGAGAGAGAAGGGGAGAGTGTGTGAGAGAGAGAGAGAGGGGAGAATGTGTGTGAGAGAGAAGGGGAGAGTGTGTGTGAGAGAGAGAAGGGGAGAGTGTGTGTGAGAGAGAGAGAAGGGGGAGAGTGTGTGAGAGAGAGAAGGGGAGAGTGTGTGTGAGAGAGAGAGAAGGGGAGAGTGTGTGTGAGAGAGAGAGGGAGAGTGTGTGTGAGGAGAGAAGGGGAGAGTGTGTGTGTGAGAGGAGAAGGGGAGAGTGTGTGTGAGAGAGAGAAGGGGAGTGTGTGTGAGAGAGAGAGAAGGGGGAGAGTGTGTGTGAGAGAGAGAGAAGGGGAGAGTGTGGTGTGTGAGAGAGAGAAGGGGAGAGTGTGTGTGAGAGAGAGAAGGGAGAGTGTGTGTGAGAGAGAGAAGGGGAGTGTGTGTGAGAGTGAGAGAAGGGGAGAGTGTGTGTGTGAGAGAGAGAGAAGGGGAGAGTGTGTGTGAGAGAGAGAGAAGGAGAGTGTGTGAGAGAGAGGAAGGGGAGAGTGTGTGAGGAGAGAGAGAAGGGGAGAGTGTGTGTGAGAGAGAGAGAGAAGGGGAGAGTGTGTGAGTGAGAGAGAGAGAAGGGGAGAGTGTGTGTGTGAGAGAGAGAAGGGGAGAGTGTGTGTGAGAGAGAAGGGGAGAGTGTGTGTGTGAGAGAGTGAGAGGGGAGTGTGTGTGAGGAGAGAGTGAAGGGAGAGTGTGTGTAGAGAGGAGAAGGGGAGAGTGTGTGAGTGAGAGAGAGAGAGGGGAGAGTGTGTGTGAGAGAGAGAGAAGGGGAGAATGTGTGTGAGTGAGAGTGAGGGGAGTGTGTGTGTGAGAGGAGAGAGAAGGGGAGAATGTGTGTGAGAGAGAGAGAAGGGGAGAGTGTGTGTGTAGAGAGAGTGAAGGGGAGAGTGTGTGAGAGTGAGAGGGGAGAGTGTGTGTGAGAGAGAAGGGGAGAGTGTGTGTGTGAGAGAGAGAAGGGGAGAGTGTGTGAGAGAGAAGGGGAGAGTGTGTGTGTGTGAGAGAGTGAGAGAGAAGGGGGAGAGTGTGTGTGAGTGAGTAGAAGGGGAGTGTGTGTGTGAGAGTGATGGGGAGAGTGAGAGGGGATGGTGTGTGTGTGAGAGAGAGAAGGGGGAGTGTGTGTGAGGAGAGAAGGGGGAGTGTGTGTGAGGAGAGAAGGGGAGTGTGTGAGAGAGAGAGAAGGGGAGAGTGTGTGTGTGAGAGTTGGGGAGAGTGTGAGAGAGGAGAGATGGGGAGAGTGTGTGTGAGAGAGAGAAGGGGAGAGTGTGTGTGAGAGTGTGGAGGGGAGAGTGTGTGTGAGTGAGAGAAGGGGAGAGTGTGTGAGAGAGAGAAGGGTGAGAGTGTGTGTGTGAGGAAGGGAGTGTGTGTGTGGGAGAGTGAGGGGGTGAGTGTGTGTGAGAGAGTGAAGGGGAGTGTGTGTGTGAGAGTGTGTGAGGGGAGTGTGTGTGTGTTAGAGTGAGTGAAGGGGGGAGTGTGTGTGAGAGTGAGTTGGGAGAGTGTGTGAGTGTGAGAGTGAAGGGGGAGTGTGTGTGTGGAGTGTGAGTGTGAGGGGGGGTGTGTGTGTGTGAGAGAGGTGAGGGGAGAGTGTGTGGAGTGAGTGTGTGGGGGGTGAGTGTGTGTGAGAGAGAGAGAGGAGATGTGTGTGTGAGTGAGAGAGAGGGGAGAGTGTGTGTGAGAGAGAAGGGGAGTGTGTGTGTGGTGATGGGGGTGTGTGTGTGAGTGTGGAGAGTGAAGGGGTGATGTGTGTGTGAGTGAGGTGGGTGGAGAGTGTGTGTGTGTGGAGAGAAGAGGAGAGTGTGTGTGTTTGGGGAGTGAGGGGGAGTGTGTGTGTGAGGGAGTGGGGGGTGAGTGTGTGTGTGGAAGTGATCAAGTGTAAAACATAAAAGTAAGAAGAGAGAGAAGGGGAGAGTGTGTGAGAGAGAGAAGGGGGAGAGTGTGTGAGAGAGAGAGAAGGGGAGAGTGTGTGTGGGAGAGGGGGGTGTGTGTGTGTTGGTGTGAGGGGGTGTGTGTGTGGGAGTGTGGGGGAGTGTGTGTGTGTGAGTGTGGGGGGTGTGTGTGTGTGTGTGAGTGTGAGGGTGAGTGTGTGTGAGAGAGGAAGGGGGGGAGTGTGTGTGAGAGTGTGTAGGGGAGGTGTGTGTGAGAGTGAAGGGGTGTGTGTGTGTGTGGAGAGGGGTGAGTGTGTGAGAGTGAGTGGGGTGTGTGTGAGTGTGAGGAGGGGAGTGTGTGTGAGAGTGTGAGGGGGGAGGTGTGTGTGAGTGTGTGGAGAAGGGGGGTGTGTGTGTGGAGGGAGGGGAGTGTGTGTGAGAGGAGAGGGGGAGGTGAGAGAGAGAGAAGGGGGAGAGTGTGTGGGTGGGTGAGGGTGTTGTGAGAGAGTGTGTGTGAGAGAGAGGGGAGAGTGTGTGAGAGTGTGGAGAGTGTGTGTGAGGGTGAGATGGGGGTGAGTATGTGTGAGTGAGTGAGAGAGAGGGGAGAGTGTGAGAGAGAAGAGAAGGGGAGAGTGTGAGAGAGAAAGAGAAGGGGGTGTGTGTGTGTGAGAGGAGAGAGATGGGGTGGGGAGTGTGTGTGAGGGAGAGTGTGGGGTGGTGTTGTGTGAGAGAGGAAGGGGAGTGTGTGTGAGAGAGTGAGAGGGGTGAGTGTGTGTGTGTGTGAGGTTGGGGAGAGGGTGTGTGTGTGTGAGAAGGGGTGTGTGTGTGAGGAGTGAAGGGGTGAGTTGGTGTGTGTGAGGAGAAGGGGTGAGTGTGTGTGTGAGAGAGTGAAGGGGTGAGTGTGTGGGTGAGAGGGGAGTGTGTGCGAGAGAGAGAAGGGGAGAGTGTGTGTGCGAGAGAGAGAAGGGGGAGAGTGTGTGTTGAGAGGAGTAGGGGGGGGAGTGTGTGTGTGAGAGAGAGGGGAGAGGTGTGTGAGAGAGAGAGAAGGGGGAGAGTGTGTGTGCGAGAGAGAGAAGGGGAGAGTGTGTGAGAGAGAGAGAAGGGGGAGTGTGTGTGTGAGTGAAGGGGAGAGTGTGTGTGTGAGAGAGAAGGGGAGAGTGTGTGAGAGAGAGAAGGGGAGAGTGTGTGTGAGAGAGAAGGGGAGAGTGTGTGTGAGAGAGAGAGAAGGGGGAGAGTGTGTGAGAGAGAGAAGGGGAGAGTGTGTGCGAGAGAGAGAAGGGGAGAGTGTGTGTGCGAGAGAGAGAAGGGGAGAGTGTGTGTTAGAGAGAGAAGGGGGGAGTGTGTGTGTGAGAGAGAGGGGAGAGTGTGGTGTGAGAGAGAGAAGGGGAGAGTGTGTGTGCGAGAGAGAGAAGGGGAGAGTGTGTGTGCGAGAGAGAGAAGGGGAGAGTGTGTGCGAGAGAGAGAAGGGGGGAGTGTGTGCTAGAGAGAGAAGGGGGGAGTGTGTGTTAGAGAGAGAAGGGGAGAGTGTGTGAGAGAGAGAGAAGGGGAGAGTGTGTGTGTGAGAGAGAAGGGGAGAGTGTGTGTTAGAGAGAGAAGGGGGGAGTGTGTGTTAGAGAGAGAAGGGGAGAGTGTGTGAGAGAGAGAGAAGGGGAGAGTGTGTGTGTGAGAGAGAAGGGGAGAGTGTGTGTGTGAGAGAGAAGGGGAGAGTGTGTGTGAGAGAGAAGGGGAGAGTGTGTGTGTGAGAGAGAAGGGGAGAGTGTGAGAGAGAGAAGGGGAGAGTGTGTGTGTGAGAGAGAGAAGGGGGAGAGTGTGTGTGAGAGAGAAGGGGAGAGTGTGTGGGAGAGAGAAGGGGAGAGTGTGTGAGAGAGCGAGAGAGAAGGGGAGAGAGAGAGAGGGAGGAGAGAGAGAAGGGGATGGGTGTGTGTGTGGGAGAGAGAAGAGTGAGGAGAGTGAGAGAGTGTGAGAGATCGGGAGTGTGAGTGTGAGAGAGCGAGAGAGAAGGGGAGAGAGTGTGAGAGAGCGAGAGAGAAGGGGAGAGAGTGTGAGAGAGCGAGAGAGAAGGGGGAGAGTGAGAGAGGGAGGAGAGAGAGAAGCGGATGGTGTGTGTGTGGGAGAGAGAAGGGGAGAGTATGTGTGAGAGAGTGTGAGAGAGAGAGAAGGGGAGAGTGTGTGTGTGTGAGGAGAGAGAAGGGGAGAGGTGTGTGTGAGAGAGAGAAGGGGAGAGTGTGTGTGAGAGAGTGTGAGAGAGAGAGAAGGGGAGAGTGTGTGTGTGAGAGAGAGAGAAGGGGAGAGTGTGTGTGAGAGAGAGAAGGGGAGAGTGTGTGTGAGAGAGAGAGGAGAGTGTGTGTGTGAGAGAGAGAAGGGGAGAGTGTGTGTGTGGGAGAGAGAAGGGGAATGAGAGAGAGTGTGTGTGAGAGGAGAAGGGGAGAGTCAGAGAGAGCGAGAGAGAAGGGGAGAGAGAGAGAGAGGGAGGAGAGAGAGAAGGGGATGGTGTGGTGTGGGAGAGAGGAGAGAGAGAGTGTGAGAGAGATGGGGAGAGAGAGTGTGAGAGAGCGAGGAGAGAAGGGGAGAGAGTGTGAGAGAGGGAGGAGAGAGAGAAGGGGATGGTGTGTGTGGGAGAGGGAAGGGGAGAGAGTGAGTGAGGGAGGAGAGTGAGAGGGAAGGGGGAGAGAGAAGGGGATGGTGTGCGAGTGTGGGAGAGAGAAGGGGAGGAGTGTGTGTGAGTGAGTGAGAGAGAAGGGGAGAGAGTGAAGGAAGGGGGAGAGAGTAAGAGAGAGAGTGAGAGGGAAGGGGGAGAGAGAGAAGGGGATGGTATGTGAGTGTGGGAGAGAGAGAGTTTGAGAGAGAGAGAGATCACACCAGGCCAGTGCTAGTGAAATCTGAATGAGTTTACAGGATTTTACTGTCTGATGCAGCACATAACCGGCCCTCACGGCACCCCCCCCCCCCCCCCCAGCAATCCCCCAACTTAACCCTAGACGCCGCAGGTGGCAGCGGAAATTGATCGTGGGTCAAAGTGACGGGCTAACCCCTACGCTGCTGAGCTGCCCTGGGGTGTGGAGGGTGGGGTGGGAGCTAAGGGCAGGAGGGGGGAGGACAGAGCAAGGGGGGGTGGGACTGATTGGAGAGGGAGCAGGGTCCAGCAGGGAGAGGGTGTGGGGTCCTGTTCAGGGAGAGGGGGTCCAGCAGGGAGAGGGTGTGGGGTCCTGTTCAGGGGAGAGGGGGTCCAGCAGGGAGAGGGTGTGGGGTCCTGTTCAGGGGAGAGGGGGTCCAGCAGGGAGAGGGTGTGGGGTCCTGTTCAGGGGAGAGGGGGTCCTGTTCAGGGGAGAGGGGGTCCAGCAGGGAGAGGGTGTGGGGTCCTGTTCAGGGGAGAGGGGGTCCAGCAGGGAGAGGGTGTGGGGTCCTGTTCAGGGGAGAGGGGGTCCAGCAGGGAGAGGGTGTGGGGTCCTGTTCAGGGGAGAGGGGGTCCTGTTCAGGGGAGAGGGGTCCAGCAGGGAGAGGGTGTGGGGTCCTGTTCAGGGGAGAGGGGGTCCAGCAGGGAGAGGGTGTGGGGTCCTGTTCAGGGGAGAGGGGGTCCAGCAGGGAGAGGGTGTGGGGTCCTGTTCAGGGGAGAGGGGGTCCAGCAGGGAGAGGGTGTGGGGTCCTGTTCAGGGGAGAGGGGGTCCAGCAGGGAGAGGGTGTGGGGTCCTGTTCAGGGGAGAGGGGGTCCAGCAGGGAGAGGGTGTGGGGTCCTGTTCAGGGGAGAGGGGGTCCAGCAGGGAGAGGGTGTGGGGTCCTGTTCAGGGGAGAGGGGGTCCAGCAGGGAGAGGGTGTGGGGTCCTGTTCAGGGGAGAGGGGGCCTGTCGGGGGGGGGGGTGGGGGGAGAGCACAGAGTCCAGTGGGGCCCCCAATGCACAAACACAACAGCATAGACCCTGCCACTGAGTCTCTGGGAGCTCTTCCCACCCTTCCACAATGTTCTTCAGCTCCTCTCTCTCTCAGGCAGCCCCTTCTTTGCAAACGGAAGCCATGTTCCTGAAAGACCTTTCTAGAAAAGCCCTCACTTCGGAGGCGCCACAAGTCTGGATTGACCACACGTCACCCTCGCCTATCTCGTCCGCGGTGGCTCTTTAGGGACTGACTTGTCTGGGTCGACGACACACTGCCCCCACTCCCCACCACCCCGGGCTCTCCTTGCCTGGACATTGTCTGCAAACCTTGCCTTACCGCATCCCCCACAATGCCACAGTACTCCGAAGAAAATCTCTGCAGAGCGAAGGAGAGTTCAGAGAAAACGGAAGTCTCTAAGTATCAAAATAATTTACTATAAAGAGCAGTAAGCAGTAAAAAAACAATAAAATTAAGTCAGTAGTTGGTGTGACCGCCCTTTGCCTTTAAAACTGCGTCAACTCTCATGGGTGCACTGATGTGCGGTTTTCCAAGAAAGTCGGCTGAGGGGTTGTTCCGAGTGCCTGGGAGAACTTGCTACAGTTTGTCTGCAGACTTTGGCAGTCTCGCCGGCTTCTGTCTCGAAAGGGGAACGGCAGGCAGCTTCGATGATGCGCAGATCGGGGCTCTGCGGAGGACACAACCCCAGATTAGAAAAAGCATGTCTGTCCCCTGCACCTGTGCTTCCGACAGTAAACACGGCTCGGACTTTCACCCTCTTGGCAGACACACAGGTCACAAGAGAGCACGCAAACATCTCAGGGTTTTAAAAAACAAAGGTTCAAACTCACCGGGCAAAGTTCATCCCAGGCAGGGGAGTCCGCAAAAGTTGTACAGGGAGGGGCGTTTGACGGCTCAGAGCCTAAACTCGCTGGACTTCAGAAGAATGACGGGATGGGGGGGGGGGGATCTCACTGAAATCTTATCAAATATTGAAAGACCTGGGGAGGATGTTTCCTATAGTGGGGGAGTCTAGGACCAGAGGACACAGATAGAGTGGATGTGGAGAGGATGTTTCCTGTAGTGGGGGAGTCTAGGACCAGAGGACACAGATAGAGTTTATGTGGAGAGGATGTTTCCTACAGTGGGGGAGTCCAGGACCAGAGGACACAGATAGAGTGGATGTGGAGAGGATGTTTCCTGTAGTGGGGGAGTCTAGGACTAGAGGACAGAGACTCTGAACAGGGGGAGGTCTCTTTAGAAGGGAGATGAGGAGGAATTCCTTTAGCCAGAGGGTGGTGAATCCATGGAATTCATTGCCACGGACGGCAGTCTTTCATTATACTTATTCATTTTTTAAATT
Organism: Hypanus sabinus; assembly: GCF_030144855.1. Taxonomy (NCBI): domain Eukaryota; kingdom Metazoa; phylum Chordata; class Chondrichthyes; order Myliobatiformes; family Dasyatidae; genus Hypanus; species Hypanus sabinus. Next base: position 183,139 of record NW_026781741.1, on the reverse strand, counting down.
TTAAAGCTTTATTTGTGATAAAGTGTGGAACAGCCCCCTTCAACCCTTCCGGACGTGCCACCCAGTAATTCCCCAATTTAACCCTACGCCTAATGACGGAACAGTTCGCAACGACCAGTTAACCTACTGACCGGTACGTTTTTTTTGGACTGTGGGAGGAAACCCCACGCGGTCACCGGAGAGAACGTACGAACCCCTCGCAGGTAGTGGCGGGAATCAAACCCGGGACTCCAGTACTGCAAAGCGTCGCACTGACCTCCGGGGGTACCGAGCCGCAGAGAGCGGAGGTCCTCGATTAGTTGGGGGGGAGGCAGTCACAGGCTCCCAGGGGAGAAGGCAGGAGAATGGGACAATAGATCAGCCATGATGGGATTCACAGAGCAGACTCGATGGGCTGAACGGTCTCATTCTGCTCCGATGCCCTGTGGTCTAACGGTCTTCTCTCTCTCCCTGGTTGTGAGCAGGCTTTTGAAGAAGGTCACCTGGTTTCCCTGGACCCGATGAAGCAGTTTGGTGACTGGTTTGAAGAGGCGGTGAAGTGTCCATCCATCCAGGAAGCCAACGCCATGTGCCTCGCCACCTGTACCAAGTAACGGCTTTTCCTAATCTCCTCACCGAACCCACGGGATCGCCTCCCACTCCCTATTCAGAACACTACAGCGCCCACGACGTTGTGCCGACCTTTTAACCAGCTCCAAGATAAATCTAACCTTCCCCTCCTACATATCCCACATTTTTCTGTCATCCATGACCCTACGTAAGATTCTCTTAAGTGTTCCTCATGTATCTGCCTCCACCACCAGCCCTTGCAGGGTGTTCACACACCCACCTCTCTCTGTGTAAAAGAACATACACTGCTCCCCGAACTTTCCTCCAATCATCTTAAAAAGATGAGCCCCCTCCTGTTAGAAAAGGTCTCCAACTGCCCACTCAATCTACACCACTTATCATCTCGTACATTTCTATCAAATCACCTCTCGTCCGCCTTCGCTCCAGAGAAAAGCCCCAGCTCGCTCAGCCTCATAAGGTTTCCGATCCGACCCAGGGAACATCCTGGTGATTTTCCTCTACACCAGGGGTCAGCAACCTTTACCACTGAAAGAGCCACTTGGACCCGTTTCCCACAGAAAAGAAAACACTGGGAGCCGCAAAACCCATTTGACATTTAAAATGAAATAACACTGCATACAACGTTTTTTTTGCCTTTATGCTATGTATAAACAAACTATAATGTGTTGCATTTATGAAATTGATGAACTCCTGCAGAGAAAACGAAATTACATTTCTGCATGCAACAAAAACATTTTGAACTCCGAAAAAAAGACATTGGGTTGAAAGTTACTTTTAAGTAAAATATTCAATGTCTATTTGAGTCCTTCTTGTATTTATGAAAAACGCCGAACTTAAATTTTCCGCCAGCAGCAAACCAAAAATAACGTCAGCCAGCTGTCATCCTGAAAAATGAAAGGACTATTTCACTGAACAATGAAAAAATATGAATATAAGTAAAATAATAGGCAATTAAAATATTTATCATACTTGGTTAATGGGATTTCTGCTCCTGGACCTCAGCGCACAGCGTCTGCACATCAGGGCTGTATGATGTCACCTTCATCTTTACACAGGATCGCAAGCTGTCATCTGTGAGGTTTTCAATATCACTCCATTTGTGTTTCTGAGCAAGAACGGCCTTCTGACGGGCAACATCTTCAAGGTCTGCTGTCAAGCGTCTAAACTTGGACACCCATATGTCTTTGTCGGCTATGTCGGCCAGTTCCATCTCAAGATCAGGTTGACTCACACCTGCCAATGCAGTCGTATTCAGTAGGGATGGATCGATGCTTAGGGGAGTGACCGGGAAGGATAATGTGTTTTTTTCCTCTCTGAACTCACAGAAGCGTTTCCCAAACGATGTTTGCATTGCGATGATTGCAGAATGTAAATACTCCGAAATTATCATGTCGTGACCTTGTTTGAACTCTCTCAAATTGGGGAAGTGAGACAAAGTGCCTTTCTGTAAATCTCTGGCAAGCACTGTCAACTTGCGCTCGAATGCCAAGACATCCTCCGACATGTGCAGGGCTGTACGTCCTTTCCCCTGAAGAGCTGTGTTCAGCATGTTCAGGTGCGCTGTCATGTCTACCATGAAGTGTAGCTTTTCCAGCCACTCTGGCTGTTCCAGCTCAGGAAAGGTGAGCCCTTTGCTGCCCAGGAAAGTTTTCACTTCTTCCAGACACGCGACAAAGCGTTTCAGCACCTTCCGTCTGGACAGCCAGCGATAAAAACACGTTGTAGCGGTGTCAGTAAACTGCAGTCAAAGATAGCTTTATTCGAACTAAACAGCCTTGCTTTTAAGCCTCCCTCAACCCAGCCCCCATGGACGCAGATGCTGCAAAAGACGCGTACTCACAAACCCCCGTAGGCTATCTCCCTTAGCCGGAATGCTGGCTAATTGTGAGCCGTTTCGGATGTGGCAGGAAATGTGTCGCTACACTTAGGTTGTACAAGATCACCATAATTACATTTCAAAAGCTAACAAACTAACATAAAATACATTTTAATTAAATACTGACCAATTATTTCCCAAAGCCACAGGGAGCCGCAGCACAGAGGTGAAAGAGCCACAAATGGCTCGGGAGCCGCAGGTTGACGACCCCCGCTCTACACCCTCTCTAATCCAGGCAGCGTCCTGGTGAATCTCCTCTACACCCTCTCTAATCCAGGCAGCGTCCTGGTGAATCTCCTCTACACCCTCTCTAATCCAGGCAGCGTCCTGGTGAATCTCCTCTGCACCCTCTCTAATCCAGGCAGTGTCCTGGTGAATCTCCTCTACACCCTCTCTAATCCAGGCAGCGTCCTGGTGAATCTCCTCTACACCCTCTCTAATCCAGGCAGCGTCCTGGTGAATCTCCTCTGCACCCTCTCTAATCCAGGCAGCGTCCTGGTGAATCTCCTCTACACCCTCTCTAATCCAGGCAGCGTCCTGGTGAATCTCCTCTACACCCTCTCTAATCCAGGCAGCGTCCTGGTGAATCTCCTCTGCACCCTCTCTAATCCAGGCAGCATCCTGGTGAATATCCTCTGCACCCTCTCTAATCCAGGCAGCATCCTGGTGAATCTCCTCTGCACCCTCTCTAATCCAGGCGGCATCCTGGTGAATCTCCTCTGCACCCTCTCTAATCCAGGCAGCGTCCTGGTGAATCTCCTCTGCACCCTCTCTAATCCAGGCAGCATCCTGGTGAATCTCCTCTGCACCCTCTCTAATCCAGGCGGCATCCTGGTGAATCTCCTCTGCACCCTCTCTAATCCAGGCAGCACCCTGGTGAATCTCCTCCGCACCCTCTCTAAACCAGGCGGCATCCTGGTGAATCTCCTCTGCACCCTCTCTGATCCAGGCAGCGTCCTGGTGAATCTCCTCTGCACCCTCTCTAATCCAGGCAGCATCCTGGTGAATCTCCTCTGCACCCTCTCTAATCCACGTAGCATCCTGGTGAATCTCCTCTGCACCCTCTCTAATCCACGCAGCATCCTGGTGAATCTCCTCTGCACCCTCTCTCATCCAGACAGCATCCTGGTGAATCTCCTCTGCACCCTCTCTAATCCAGCCAGCATCCTGGTGAATCTCCTCTGCACCCTCTCTAATCCAGGCAGCATCCTGGTGAATCTCCTCTGCACCCTCTCTAAACCAGGCAGCATCCTGGTGAATCTCCCTCTGCACCCTCTCTAATCCAGGCAGCATCCTGGGGAATCTACTCTGCACCCTCTCTAATCCAGGCAGCATCCTGGTGAATCTCTCTGCACCCTCTCTAATCCAGGCAGCATCCTGGTGAATCTCCTCTGCACCCTCTCTAATCCAGGCAGAGTCCTGGTGAATCTCCTCTGCACCCTCTGTAATCCAGGCAGCATCCCGGTGAATCTCCTCTGCACCCTCTCTAATCCAGGCAGAGTCCTGGTGAATCTCCTCTGCTCCCAGTCTAATCCAGGCAGAGTCCTGGTGAATCTCCTCTGCTCCCTCTCTAAAGCTTCCACATCCTTCCCATAATGAGGTGACCAGAACGGAACACAATACTCCAAGCGTAGTCTAACCAGGGTTTTATAGAATTGTGACATTACTGCAGTTAAAGGAAAAAAAATATCTATTTGAATATTCTGGCTTTGTGGGAGAAGCCAGAGAGCGGTAGTAGACGATTGCCTCTCTGACCGGAGGCCTGTGTCTCGTGGAGTGCCGCAGGGATCGGTGCTGGGTCCGTTGTCTGGATAACGTGGTTCATTGGATCAGCAAATCTGAGGAACACAAACGTGGGAAATGGGAGTAGGAGTCGGCCAGCTGGCTCGTCGAGCCTGCCCTGCCATTCAATGAGATCGTGGCCGATCAGAGATGAAGGCTCTGGAACCCAGTGAGTTCCAATGCTCCCTGCACCATCTTGAACTCCTCACCTCTGGAATCGTAAACCTCTGAAATTTCATCACTCGTGCCCCCAATCCCATGGGTGTTTACAGGCTCCTTGTTGGTGGAGATGCTGATCGAATTAATTCAGCTTACTGTACATTGAAGTTCTGTACAGTTGAAAAAGAAATTTCACCTCAGCCTAACTGTGTCTTTTGATCCTAGACTCCCCCACTATAGGAAACATCCTCTCCACATCCACTTTATCTGTGTCCTCTGGTCCTAGACTCCCCCACTTTAGGAAACATCCTCTCCACATCCACTCTATCTGTGTCCTCTGGTCCTAGACTCCCCCACTATAGGAAACATCCTCTCCACGTCCACTCAATCTGTGCCCTCTGGTCCTGGACTCCCCCACTATAGGAAAGATCCTCTATCTGTGCTCGCTGGTCCTAGACTCCCCCACTATAGGAAACATCCTCTCCACATCCACTCTATCTGTGCCCTCTGGTCCTAGACTCCCCCACTTTAGGAAACATCCTCTCCACATCCACTCTATCTGTGCCCTCTGGTCCTGGACTCCCCCACTACAGGAAACATCCTCTCCACATCCACTTTATCTGTGTCCTCTGGTCCTAGACTCCCCCACTTTAGGAAACATCCTCTCCACATCCACTCTATCTGTGTCCTCTGGTCCTAGACTCCCCCACTATAGGAAACATCCTCTCCACATCCACTCTATCTATGTCCTCTGGTCCTAGACTCCCCCACTATAGGAAACATTCTCTCCACATCCACTCTATGTGTCCTCTGGTCCTAGACTCCCCCACTATAGGAAACATCCTCTCCACGTCCACTCTATCTGTGCCCTCTGGTCCTAGACTCCCCCACTATAGGAAACATCCTCTCCACATCCACTCTATCTGTGTTGTCTGGTCCTAGACTCCCCCACTAGAGGAAACATCCTCTCCACATCCACTCTATCTGTGTCCTCTGGCTCTAGACTCCCCCGCTAGAGGAAACATCCTCTCCACATCCACTCTATCTGTGTCCTCTGATCCTAGACCACTATAGGAAACATCCTCTCCACATCCACTCTATCTGTGTCCTCTGACTCTAGACTCCCCCGCTGTAGGAAACATCCTCTCCATATCCACTCTATCTGTGCCCTCTGGTCCTAGACTCCCCACTATAGTAAACATCCTCTCCACATCCACTCTATCTGTGCCCTCTGGTCCTAGACTCCCCCATTATAAGAAACATCCTCTCCACATCCACTCTGTCTGTGTCCTCTGGTCCTAGACTCCCCCACTACAGGAAACATCCTCTCCACATCCACTCTATTGGTGTCCTCTGGTCCTAGACTCCCCCACCTTAGGAAACATCCTCTCCACATCCACTCTACCTGTGCCCTCTGGTCCTAGACTCCCCACTATAGTAAACATCCTCTCCACATCCACTCTATCTGTGCCCTCTGGTCCTAGACTCTCCCACTATAGGAAACATCCTCTCCACATCCACTCTATCTGTGTCCTCTTGCTCTAGACTCCCCCATTATAAGAAACATCCTCTCCACATCCACTCTATCTGTGTCCTCTGGTCCTAGACTCCCCCACTATAGGAAACATCCTCTCCACATCCACTCTATCTATGTCCTCTGGTCCTAGACTCCCCCACTATAGGAAACATTCTCTCCACATCCACTCTATGTGTCCTCTGGTCCTAGACTCCCCCACTATAGGAAACATCCTCTCCACGTCCACTCTATCTGTGCCCTCTGGTCCTAGACTCCCCCACTATAGGAAACATCCTCTCCACATCCACTCTATCTGTGTTGTCTGGTCCTAGACTCCCCCACTAGAGGAAACATCCTCTCCACATCCACTCTATCTGTGTCCTCTGGCTCTAGACTCCCCCGCTAGAGGAAACATCCTCTCCACATCCACTCTATCTGTGTCCTCTGATCCTAGACCACTATAGGAAACATCCTCTCCACATCCACTCTATCTGTGTCCTCTGGCTCTAGACTCCCCCGCTGTAGGAAACATCCTCTCCATATCCACTCTATCTGTGCCCTCTGGTCCTAGACTCCCCACTATAGTAAACATCCTCTCCACATCCACTCTATCTGTGCCCTCTGGTCCTAGACTCCCCCATTATAAGAAACATCCTCTCCACATCCACTCTGTCTGTGTCCTCTGGTCCTAGACTCCCCCACTACAGGAAACATCCTCTCCACATCCACTCTATTGGTGTCCTCTGGTCCTAGACTCCCCCACCTTAGGAAACATCCTCTCCACATCCACTCTACCTGTGCCCTCTGGTCCTAGACTCCCCACTATAGTAAACATCCTCTCCACATCCACTCTATCTGTGCCCTCTGGTCCTAGACTCTCCCACTATAGGAAACATCCTCTCCACATCCACTCTATCTGTGTCCTCTTGCTCTAGACTCCCCCATTATAAGAAACATCCTCTCCACATCCACTCTGTCTGTGTCCTCTGGTCCTAGACTCCCCCACTACAGGAAACATCCTCTCCACATCCACTCTATTGGTGTCCTCTGGTCCTAGACTCCCCTACTACAGGAAACATCCTCTCCACATCCATTCTATCTGTGCCCTCTGGTCCTACTCCTGGGGGTGGAGAGTGATTGTGGGGGGTGGGAGGTGCTTGTATGGAGAACTTTGGCACAGACCTCACAGTCCAACTGGAACTGGGCAGATGTGAACCGTCAGGGAGATATCAGAAAGGTGGGGGGTGGGGTGGGGGTTCTCTTTTTTCGAGGTCAAGTATGAGGAGGCTTGAGAGATACAAGAGCAGGCTTGTTAGCGGTGTAAAGATGATCTTATAGACAGATACTAAATCAGCCAGGATAGAATGGTGGAGCAGATTTAAGACCATAAGATATTGGAGCAGAAGCCGGCCATTCGGCCCAACGAGTCTGCTCTGCCATTCAATTCTGGGCTGATCCACTTCATCCACTCATCCCCACTCCCCTGCCTTCAACCCCGTACCCTTTGATGCCCTGGCCCTCTGTTGGGCCGGACGGCCTAATTCTCCTCCCAAGCCTTATGGTCTTATGGTAAGAGGAACCGATAGAGTAGACAGCGGAGGACTCCCCCCCACCCCCAGAAGTAGCTGATTCGAGGATGGCGTGATTTTAAGGTGATTGGAGGGAAGTACAGGGGAGACGTTAGAGGTAGTTCGTTTCACACAGAATTCAAGATTCTAGAGAGTTCCGGGGGCATGGAATGGTAAAGCCAGATACATTAGGATCATTTAAAAGAATCTTTGGCATCAAAATCATTATGTGCCGTGCTGTATGACATCATCATTATGCGCCATGTCGTCTGACAGGCGACCGCTGTCTTTCCATCGAGCACGATTGTTCTTGGCAAATTTTTTTCTGCAGGAGCGGTTTGCCATTGCCTTCTTCTGGGGCAAGACGGGTGACCCCCCCCCCCTCCACCCCCAAGCCATTATCAATACTCTTCAGAGATTGTCAGTGGTCGCACAGCCAGGGCTTGTGATCTGCACCGGCTGCTCATACGACTGTCCACCACCTGCTCCCATGGCTTCACCTGACTCTGATCGGGGGCTGAGCAGATGCTACACCTTGCCCATGGGTGACCTGCAGGCTAGCGGAGGGTAGAAGCGCCTCACACCTCCTCTGGTAGAGGCACATCTCCACCCCACCACCCTCTTAGACAGGCACATAGGTGACAGAAAAATGGAGAGTTATGTGGGAGGGAAAGGTTGGATTGAACTTGCAGTAGATTAAAAGGTCACAACATCTTCGGCTGCATACTGTACTGTGCTGTAAACGTTCTGTGTTCTAAAGGGATGCAGGTGGGCAGGCATCTGATAAACCGGTTAAACTGTGAGAAGAATGTGAAATTGTCCATTTTGGCTTTGGAAAAAAAGAATCTGCCACGGACGCAGTGCTGGAGGAACTCGGCAGGTCAGGCAGCGTCTGCGGAGAGGAATAAACAGTCGATATTCCGGGCCGAGGCCTGCTGAAGGATTCTAGTGTCCCGGTGAAGGGTCTCGCTATGAAGCGTCGACAGTTTACTCCCCTCCAAAGACACCCTGACCTGCCGAGTTCCTCCAGCATTTTGTGTGTGTGTTTGCTGAATCTGTCAAGGCTTTAATTGGTTGAGAAAGCGAGCTCAAAAAATTTTGCTGTGGGTCTGGGGCGCCCGCACTATACAACCGTTGTAAGGGCTACATAACCAGTGGGCTCCTGAATTGGCTTTGAGTCTCTGGGCTCACATCCGTCAACTTCATTTCTGAATGTTAGCTGCTTACTTTTACGGTTGGCATGATTTGTGTGTGTTGTGTTTTTTTTTCCTGCACGTTGAGTTCAATTAATTTCAGAAAATGCATAGAGTGTACAATCTGAGATTCCTACTCTTCACAGCCGGCCATGAAACGGGAGGAAAGCCCTGGAGAATGAATGACAGGAAAATGTTTGAACCCCAAACCCTTCCCTCCACCCTCCCCCTCCCACACAGAAGCATCATTAACAGCATCAATCCACACACACACCCCCCTGTCCCTTTGCACCCCCCCACTTTCTTCAGCAAAAAACATCGACCCCACCACCATCCACCATGCAAGCAGTAACAGAGCCCCCACCCCACCCCCAGAGACCACCTTCTGGACTCAATCCAAAAAAAAAATGTTTATCCCAACATTTTGACAAGCCCCAGGCTCTCTTACCGGCGAGGAAGCGGGTCGCGCGGCCCGGAGACGCATGTCTTCCCTGGCGACGTCGAAAACTCTGGGCCGCTTAGTGAGAGACCCCCCCCCCCCCCCCCCACCGTGACGAACCGCAGTTTGAGTTGCAGCTGTAGGTCACGGACTCCGACAGGAGCCCGGCCCCCTTGGAAAGGAGAAGGGACAAGACGTGACAGAGGAGAAGTTCAACCGTTTGGCGAATGAACTGGAAGAAATCGCCCTCTGGTGCCATCTTTAGCTCCTCCCTCCAAAGGTCTTTTCAAAATGTGTTTTATTGGGTTTCTTGGTTTTGTGGCTGCCCGTCAGGAGACGAATCTCAAGGTTGTATATACTTCACATTCATAGATAATAAATGTGCTTTGAACTTTGAACATCCTTACTTCTAGGGACGGAAAGCCCTCTGCTCGAATGTTGCTTCTGAAGGGGTTTGGACCCGAGGGTTTTAAGTTTTTCACAAACTACGAAAGCAGGAAGGGGAGGGAGCTGGTGAGTAGTTAAGGTTGCCGTAGCAACACCGTAAAGCCCCTGCGCAGCTTGCTGGATGAACTCTCCCACTCACACAGGCTTCTCTCATCCCACTAGGCCGGTTGCCGTCATGGCAACCCAGTTTAAGCCCACTTCTTGCAGCCTGCCTTCCTGACTTCTCTTTCCCTCAAGTTCCTGGCCCACCCCTGCCGCAGTAAATCTTCCGAAACGGGAGAAAATCTGCAGAGGCTGGAGCACCAAAGCAAAGCACGCAAAATGCTGTTGGAACTCGGCAAGCCAGGCAGCGAGTCCGGAAAAGAGCACACCATCGACGTTTTGGGCCCAGACCTTTCATCAGGACTGAAGAAGGGTTTCGGCCCGAAACCTCACCAAGTTCCTCTGGCATTGTGTGTGTTTGTGTGTTTTGCAGGAAACACTTCTCCCACCTCATTGAAAATGTCACACACAAGTTGCAATTAGTGGGTGTTGAAACTCTGGCACCCAACTGCTGTAAGAAATCCAGTTGACCGTAAGACATTGGAGCAGAATTAGGCCATTGGGCCCTATTGAGTCTGCTCCCCATTCCATCATGGCTGATTTATTATCTCTCTCAGCCCCATTCTCCTACCTTACCCCCCGTAACCTTTGACACCCCGACTAATTAAGAATCTATCAACCTCCACTTTAAAGATACCAAATGACTTGACCCCCACAGTCAGATGTGGCAATGAATTCCACAGATTCACCACCCTCTGGCTAAAGAAATTCCTCCTCATCTTTGTTCTAAAGGGACGTCCCTCTATGCAGAGGCTGTGCCCTCTGGTCCTAGACACCCCCACTACAGGAAACATCCTCTCCACATCCACTCTATCTGTGGTCCTAGACTCCCCCACTATAGGAAACATCCTCTCCACACCCACTCTATCTGTGCCCTCTGGTCCTAGACTCCCCCACTATAGGAAACATCCTCTCCACATCCACTCTATCTGTGCCCTCTGGTCCTAGACTCCCCCACTATAGGAAACATCCTCTCCACATCCACTCTATCTGTGTCCTCTGGTCCTAGTCTCCCCCACTATAGGAGAAATACTCACCACATCTACTCTATCTGTGTCCTCTGGTCCTAGACTCCCCCACTATAGGAAACATCCTCTCCACATCCACTCTATCTGTGTCCTCTGGTCCTAGACCCTCACTATAGGAAACATCCTCTCCACATCCACTCTATCTGTGTCCTCTGTTCCTAGACTCCCCCACTATAGGAAACATCCTCTCCACACCCACTCTATCTATGTCCTCTGGTCCTAGACTCTCCCACTATAGGAAACATCCTCTCCACATCCACTCTATCTATGTCCTCTGGTCCTAGACTCTCCCACTATAGGAAACATCCTCTCCACACCCACTCTATCTATGTCCTCTGGTCCTAGACTCTCCCACTATAGGAAACATCCTCTCCACACCCACTCTATCTGTGTCCTCTGGTCCTAGACTCCCCCACTATAGGAAACATCCTCTCCACATCCACTCTATCTGTGTCCTCTTGTCCGAGACTCCCCCACTATCGGAAACACCAGTTGTACATTGCAATCTTTTGAGGGCAATTTCTCTTCTCGTTGTCCACCAGCACTGGCCCCTCATTATCATAACGCTCTGACATCATACCACCAATTAGCATATTACATATCTGGCTCCCTGTTAGTTGAGATGTATTGTAAATGGGGACATCGAAACAGCAAGCTGTTGGCGTTATCTACCCCCTCTGCCCCCCCTCTGCTTCCCCTCCTCCCCCTCTCCTCCCTCCCCCTCTCCCCCTCCCTCTCCACCTCTCTGCCCCATCTCCCCATCTTTCCCACTCACCTCTCTCCCACCCCTCTCCACCTCCCCCTCTCCCTTCCCTCTGCCCCTCGCTCTCTCCCTTCCCTCTCTCCCCCCGCCTCTCTCTCTCTCCCTCCCTCTCCTGAGATGGTGGTGTTGGGGTGAATACTTGGACTCTCAGTCATAGGGGCTTTGCTATTGGCTGCCTGGTGTGGCGGTTGATGGGGTTGATTCTTTTAGTGGCGGTGTGGAGTGGGGTGTGGGGTCGATGCTTTTGGTGCTGCCTGTGTGTGTGTGGGGGGGACTTTTGTTTTCATGTCAATCATTGCTTTGGGGGTTTTATCTTCCCCCGTTGCGTGGATGCCTGTGAAGAATAAGAATTTCAGGTTGCATCGTGTACACATTCTCTGGTATTAAATCCCACAGCCTGAGCCGTTTGATTTCCTCTTTCTCCAGGAGAATAACCCGTTCGCTGCGATTGTCTTCTATTGGGAGCCCCTGAACAGGCAAGTACGTCCTCATTTACATCTTGACTCCGTTACAAAACCCGCTCCCTTTTCCTCCCGTTTCACTGGCTGATGTGGCTCACAGAATTAATGTACCGTAACAGGCTGTCCACGGGGAAAGGGCAGGGCTCATCTCCGAGTTTCTAAATTTAATTCCGATAATTATTCATCAGCACTAGCCTCCCATCGGTTCCTTCAAGGTTGTTGTATCTGGGGAGGTAATGGGGAGAAGCTCCCACTACCTATTAAATGCTCCCAATGCCGTGTGCCTCAAATAGCCTCTGACAACCCAGTCCAGTTCCTGGTCTTCACCTGTGATTTAGCTGCTAAGCCCTGCGGAACCGTTTCTACTGACAGGAGAAGGCGGGTCACTGTCGCCTTAAAACCAGTCGCTCCGGGCAGATGGGGGTCGTCAGCTGTGATCGGCAGCTTGTCTGGGAGAAGGAAAACTCTGATCTCAAACCTCCCGCTGACTTGCGGCTGTACCCACTCACAGGGGGGGCTTCCGGAGTGATCCCCGAGGGAAAAATCCAGAGTTGGGGTCCCTGAGGCAGTCCGACGTTGAGTTCAACGCTGATCAGCAACTCCTGGTGCCAGACTGTATCGGTCTCTGCCGTTCCTTTGCGTTCATCGGCTGCATGGAGAGGGGGAGCCCGCTACACGGGCAACAGCTCACTCTCCGTATCGTACTGACCGGGCTTGTGTAGATAGACAGCTGGGACGCAACGTCCACGGTCGACCCTGACAACCAGAGACCTCAGTTCGACCCGAGCTTCCATCATGGGCACCATCGAGGGCATCTTCAAGGAGCGATGCCTCAATAAGGCGGCGTCCGTCATTAAGGACCCCCCCACCCAGGACATGCCCTCTTCTCATTGCTACCATCAGGGAGGGGGTACAGGAGCCTGAAGACACACACTCAACGATTCAGGAACAGCTTCTTCCCCTCTGCCATCAGGGAGGAGGTACAGGAGCCTGAAGACACACACTCAACGATTCAGGAACAGCTTCTTCCCCTCTGCCATCAGGGAGGAGGTACAGGAGCCTGAAGACACACACTCAACGATTCAGGAACAGCTTCTTCCCCTCTGCCATCAGGGAGGAGGTACAGGAGCCTGAAGACACACACTCAGCGATTCAGGAACAGCTTCTTCCCCTCTGCCATCAGGGAGGGGGTACAGGAGCCTGAAGACACACACTAAACGATTCAAGAACAGTTCTTCCCCTCCGCCATCAGGGAGGAGGTACAGGAGCCTGAAGACACACACTCAACGATTCAGGAACAGCTTCTTCCCCTCTGCCATCAGGGAGGAGGTACAGGAGCCTGAAGACACACACTCAACGATTCAGGAACAGCTTCTTCCCCTCCGCCATCAGGGAGGAGGTACAGGAGCCTGAAGACACACACTCAACGATTCAGGGACAGTTCCTTCCCCTCTGCCATCCGATTCCTGAAGGGGCAATGAACCCGTGAACTAACTTGCTCTCTGTTCGCACGATTTATATTTTTCCCCTTCTTCCTGATGGCCGCAGCGAGAAGAGAGCGTGTCCTGGGCAGTGGGGATCCCGGACGATGGAGGCTGCTTTCCTGCATCAGTGCTCAGTGGTGGGGGGGGGGCTGGGGCTTTACCCGCGATGGACTGGGCTGCGTCCACTACTTCTTTGTTGGCTTTTTCGTTCAAGGGCACTGGTGTTTCTATACCGGGCCGTGACGCAGCCGGTCAGTACTCCACTACGCATCTGTAGAAGTTTGTCAAAGTTTTGGAAGTCATGCTGAATCTTCACAAACTTCGAAGGGAGTTGAGGCACTTTTTGTCCCTCTTCCCTCTGGGAGAAGGTTCAGGAGCTTGAAGATTCGTACGGCCAGATTTGGGAACAGCTTCTTTCCAACTGTGATAAGACTGCTGAACGGATCCCGACCCGGATCTGGGCCGAACCTTCCAAATATCCGGACCTGACTTGCACTACCTTACTTTCCCTTTTCTATTTTCTGATTACGATTTATAATTTAAATCTTTATTATAATCAATTCGATTTGTACTTCAGGGAGTGTGAAGAGCAGAATCAAGTATCACTGTGATGATTGTACGCTCCAGTATCAATTGGTTGGCGACAATAAAGTTTTGCAGTTACGTGCTGGGCCCAGGAGGGGTCCTCTGAGTTGAATTTAAAGTTGCCTCCTCTGATCCTCCGATGAGGACTGGCCCTGATTTCCTTCTCCTGAAGTCGATAACCGGCTCCTCGGTCTTGCTGACATCGAGCGAGAGGTTGATGCTGTGGCACCGCTTGGCCAGATTTTCAGCCTCCCTCCTGTGGGCTGGTTCACCGCCACCCTCGATTCGACCTACAACAAGAGGTGTCTGGTCGGCAAACTCGAATACGGCACGGGGGCTGTGCTTGGCCACGCGGTCGTAAGTGTAGAGCGGGGGGGGGGGGGGTCTAAGCACGCGGCCTTGCGGCGCTCCTGTGCTGACGGAGATCGGGTGGAGGAGATGTCGCTGCCGACCCAAACTGCCAGTGAGGAAATCGAGGAGGAAGTCGCACAGGGAGGCGTCGAGGCCGCGCGGTTGTGCGGCGGATTCACCTGACTGACGAAGGGTCACGGCTTTATCGCCAGCTTGGTAAAGGGAGTCGTGCCAGACCATCTCACACACACACACAGGACGCTGGAGGGTTTCGGCAGGTCGGGCAGCGTCCACGGAGGGGAATTGAACAGAAGATAGTTCAGTGGGCCCGAAACGTCGACTGTTCATCTCTCTCCATAAACGCTGCCCGACCTGCTGAGTTCCTCCAGTATCTTTTGTGTGTGTGTGTGTGTGTGTGTTTTTCATGGGCCTTTGGGGCACCCCGCTAACCTAGTTGCTTGAGCAACACTATTACAGCTTGGGGGGGGGGGGGGGAAGGGGGGGTCGGAGTTCAGAGTTCAATTCTGGCATCCGCTGTAAGAAAGTTCATTCGTTCTTTCCCGTGACCGCGTGGGTTTCCTCCCGGTGCTCCGGTTTCCTCCCACGGTCCAAAGACGTACCAGTTGCTAGGTTAATTGGTCATTGTAAGTTGTCCCCCCGGTAGGGTTTGGGTTGAATTCGCTGAGCGGCTGGGGCAGAAAGATGAAGAAGCACAGTTTTCTAAGTAGCCAGACCCCTCGCCGCGCGCCCACCCGCCCGCGTTTCCGGGAGCCCACCGACCTCCAGCTCCCTCGTGGGCTGGGTAATGCCGTCTCCTCTGCAGGCTGACGGTCCACGCCAAGACGGGCTGGGGGCCCCTCCTCCCTCCCCCCCCCCCGCCGCTGGTACTGCTGACCGAGGCTGTTCCTGTCACCCGCAGGTGCGCATCGAGGGGCGCGTGGCCAGGTTGCCGAGGGCGGAGTCCCAGGACTACTTCCACTCGCGGCCCAGGAGCAGCCAGATCGGGGCGCTGGTCAGCCGACAGAGCACCGTCATCCCCGACCGACAGGTGGGTGGTGTATTTGCGTGGGCTGCTTCTCACCTTCTGGTTGCATTTCAGCCCCACCCTGTTTATATATGGTCATCCAGTAAGGAGGGGGCATGGAGGGATGAGGATGTCCTAGTCAACTTGCTCCTGGGGCTGGCGAAATCCACCATCCGAGGGTTTTGGAAACAGGTGGCAGGAGGATTTCCCCGGGCAGACTGCCTGGCAATGTTTAGGGGGTATGTTCGTGCCCGGGTGAATATTGAAACAGAACACGCGCAGTCCACGGCGGCCTTGGGAGGAGTTTCGAGACCGTTGGGCTCCGCGGGGTGTAAATGCCATCGTGGATAGGGATGGCAGCATTCTGGTGTAATGCCTATTGTCTATTTGTAGTGAAGTAATTGTGTTTGCCACTGTTTTGTATATATTGTATAGCACTGATATTTGTAATAAAGGATTTTGTAAAAAAAAAGGACAGGTGGGTGGTGCAGGGAGTGAGTAAGTGGCCGATCATCCGTCCGCTGTCACACCTCCGCGGCAAAGAACCCTACCATGGTGTCTCCCCTACCGAATGCAGTGCCATAGTTCTATATCTGCGCCCACACAGTACTGTAAACGTGGCCCGCAGTTCAGCTACGTTGTCTGGGACGCACATCCCCGTGGGCGTACAGGAGTGCCCACAAAGAGCGAGGGTCCCTGGGTGTCAATGTCGCTGGGGAGGGGGGGTCTATCCTGGGGGCCCAGCGTATCGACGCAGCTGCGAGGCGGACGCGACGGCGGCTGTATTTCATCCGGAGTTCGGGGAGATCTGCCCCATCACCGGGGGCTCTGCCAGATTTCCTCAGGGAGCATCCTGAATGCTTTTTCTTTAATCACCATCCGGTACGGTGGGGCGCACTGCACGGGTGGGAAAAGGCTGCAGGAAGTTGTGAGCTCAGCCAGATCCATCACAGCGCCCCCCCCCCCCCCCCCAAGCATCCAGGACGCCTTCAAAAGATATAACAACATAAGAAATGGGAGCAGGAGTCGGCCATCCGGCCCATCGAGCCTGCCCCGCCATTCAATAAGATCATGGCTGATCTGTCCGTAAACTCAGCTCCATCTACCTGCCTTTTCCCCATAACCCTTAATTCCCCTGCTATGTAAAAACCTATCAAAGTGTTTCTTAAATATATTTGGTGAAGAAGCCTCAACTGTTTCCCCGGGCAGAGAATTCCACAGATTCACCACTCTCTGGGAAAAACAGTTCATCCTCATCTCCGTCCCAAGTCTTCTCCCCTGAATCTTGAGACAATGTCCCCTAGTTCTAGTCTCACCTACCAATGGAAACAACTTTCCTACTGTCTTAACTATCCCTTTCAAAATTTTGTATATTTCTCCAAAATCCCCTCTCATCCTTCTGAATTCCAGAGAGTAGTCCCAGGCGACTCAATATCTCCTTATAGGTTAACCCCTTCCTCCCTGGAATCAACCTGGTGAACCTCCTCTGCACCGCCTCCAAAGCCAGTATATCCTTCCTCAAGTATGGAGACCAGAACTGCACACAGTACTCCAGGTGCAGTCTCACCAGTACCCCGTATAGTTGCAGCATGACCTCCCTGCTCTTGAATTTAATCCCTCCGGCATTGAAGGCCCACATCCCATTTCCCTTCTTAATAACCTGTTGTACCTGCAAGCCGACTTCTTGTGATTCATGCACAAACACTCCCAAGTCCCTCTGCACAACAGCATGCTGCAATCCTTCACCATTTAAATAATAATCTGCTCTTCTATTATTCCTTCCAAAGTGGATGATCCCACATTTACCAACGTTGTATTCCATCTGCCAGAACTCGGTCCACTCACTTAACCTATCTATATCCCTCTGCAGACTCTCCACATCCTCTGTACAATTTGCTTTTCCACTCAGTCTAGTGTCATCAGCAAATTTTCCTCCGAAACACTCAGTCCCCTCTTCCAAATCATCAAAGTAAATGGTAAACAGCTGCGGGCCCAGCACCGACCCCTGCGACACCCCACTCACCACTGACTGCCAACCGGAGAAACACCCATTTATACCAACTCTCTGCCTCTATCGGTTAACCAATCACTATCCATGCCAATACACTTCCCCCAACTCCATGTATCTGTATCGTATTTATAAGTCTCTTGTGCGGCTCCTTATCGAACACCTTCTGGAAATCCAAGTAGACGACATCCACCTGTTCCCCTCTATCCACTACACTCATTATGTCCTCAAAGAACTCCAGTGCGTTTGTCAAACAGGACCTGCCCTTTCTGAATCCATGCTGCATCTGTCTAATGGGACCTCTCCTTTCTAAATGTTTCCCTATTTCGTCCTTAATGACAGCTCAAAGCATTTTCCTGACTACAGATGTTAAGCTAACTGGTCTAAGGTAGTGACTGAAAAAGGC
The DNA here is from genome assembly GCF_030144855.1 of Hypanus sabinus. NCBI lineage: Eukaryota > Metazoa > Chordata > Chondrichthyes > Myliobatiformes > Dasyatidae > Hypanus > Hypanus sabinus. The sequence continues at coordinate 165,377 of NW_026781741.1, read as the reverse complement.
AGCATCCATCATTAAGGACCCCTATCACCCAGGACATGCCCTCTTCTCATTGCTACCATCAGGGAGGAGGTACAGGAGCCTGAAGGCCCACACTAAACGATTCAGGAACAGCTTCTTCCCCTCTGCCATCAGGGAGGAGGTACAGGAGCCTGAAGACACACACTCAACGATTCAGGAACAGCTTCTTCCCCTCTGCCATCAGGGAGGAGGTACAGGAGCCTGAAGGCCCACACTCAACGATTCAGGAACAGCTTCTTCCCCTCTGCCATCAGGGAGGAGGTACAGGAGCCTGAAGACATTCAACAATTCAGGAACAGCTTCTTCCCCTCTGCCATCAGGGAGGAGGTACAGGAGCCTGAAGACACACACTCAACAATTCAAGAACAGCTTCTTCCCCTCTGCCATCAGGGAGGAGGTACAGGAGCCTGAAGACACACACTCAACGATTCAGGAACAGCTTCTTCCCCTCTGCCATCAGGGAGGAGGTACAGCAGCCTGAAGACACACACTCAACAATTCAGGAACAGCTTCTTCCCCTCTGCCATCAGGGAGGAGGTACAGGAGCCTGAAGACACACACTCAACGATTCAGGAACAGCTTCTTCCCCTCTGCCATCAGGGAGGAGGTACAGGAACCTGAAGACACACACTCAGCGATTCAGGAACAGCTCCTTCCCCTCTGCCATCAGGGAGGAGGTACAGGAGCCTGAAGACACACACTCAACGATTCAAGAACAGCTTCTTCCCCTCTGCCATCAGGGAGGAGGTACAGGAGCCTGAAGACACACACTCAGCGATTCAGGAACAGCTTCTTCCCCTCTGCCTTCAGGGAGGAGGTACAGGAGCCTGAAGACACACACTCAGCGATTCTGGAACAGCTTCTTCCCCTCTGCCATCAGGGAGGAGGTACAGGAGCCTGAAGACACACACTCAACGATTCAGGAACAGCTTCTTCCCCTCTGCCATCGGGGAGGAGATACAGGAGCCTGAAGACACACACTCAACGATTCAGGAACAGCTTCTTCCCCTCTGCCATCAGGGAGGAGGTACAGGAGCCTGAAGACACACACTCAACGATTCAAGAACAGCTTCTTCCCCTCTGCCATCAGGGAGGAGGTACAGGAGCCTGAAGACACACACTCAACGATTCAGGAACAGCTTCTTCCCCTCTGCCATCGGGGAGGAGATACAGGAGCCTGAAGACACACACTCAACGATTCAGGAACAGCTTCTTCCCCTCTGCCATCAGGGAGGAGGTACAGGAGCCTGAAGACACACACTCAACGATTCAGGAACAGCTTCTTCCCCTCTGCCATCAGGGAGGAGGTACAGGAGCCTGAAGACACACACTCAACGATTCAGGAACAGCTTCTTCCCCTCTGCCATCAGGGAGGAGGTACAGGAGCCTGAAGGCCCACACTCAACGATTCAGGAACAGCTTCTTCCCCTCTGCCATCAGGGAGGAGGTACAGGAGCCTGAAGACACACACTCAACGATTCAAGAACAGCTTCTTCCCCTCTGCCATCAGGGAGGAGGTACAGGAGCCTGAAGACACACACTGAGAGATTCAGGAACAGCTTCTTCCCCTCTGCCATCAGGGAGGAGGTACAGGAGCCTGAAGACACACACTCAACAATTCAGGAACAGCTTCTTCCCCTCTGCCATCAGGGAGGAGGTACAGGAGCCTGAAGACACACACTCAACGATTCAAGAACAGCTTCTTCCCCTCTGCCATCAGGGAGGAGGTACAGGAGCCTGAAGACACACACTCAGCGATTCAGGAACAGCTTCTTCCCCTCTGCCATCAGGGAGGAGGTACAGGAGCCTGAAGACACACACACAGCAATTCTGGAACAGCTTCTTCCCCTCTGCCATCAGGGAGGAGGTACAGGAGCCTGAAGACACACACTCAACGATTCAGGAACAGCTTCTTCCCCTCTGCCATCGGGGAGGAGGTACAGGAGCCTGAAGACACACACTCAACGATTCAGGAACAGCTTCTTCCCCTCTGCCATCAGGGAGGAGGTACAGGAGCCTGAAGACACACACTCAACGATTCAGGAACAGCTTCTTCCCCTCTGCCATCAGGGAGGAGGTACAGGAGCCTGAAGACACACACTCAACGATTCAGGAACAGCTTCTTCCCCTCTGCCATCAGGGAGGAGGTACAGGAGCCTGAAGGCCCACACTCAACGATTCAGGAACAGCTTCTTCCCCTCTGCCATCAGGGAGGAGGTACAGGAGCCTGAAGACACACACTCAACGATTCAGGAACAGCTTCTTCCCCTCTGCCATCGGGGAGGAGGTACAGGAGCCTGAAGACACACACTCAACGATTCAAGAACAGCTTCTTCCCCTCTGCCATCAGGGAGGAGGTACAGGAGCCTGAAGACACACACTCAACGATTCAAGAACAGCTTCTTCCCCTCTGCCATCAGGGAGGAGGTATAGGAGCCTGAAGACACACACTCAGCGATTCAGGAACAGCTTCTTCCCCTCTGCCATCAGGGAGGAGGTACAGGAGCCTGAAGACACACACTCAGCGATTCTGGAACAGCTTCTTCCCCTGTGCCATCAGGGAGGAGGTACAGGAGCCTGAAGACACACACTCAACGATTCAGGAACAGCTTCTTCCCCTCTGCCATCGGGGAGGAGATACAGGAGCCTGAAGACACACACTCAACGATTCAGGAACAGCTTCTTCCCCTCTGCCATCAGGGAGGAGGTACAGGAGCCTGAAGACACACACTCAACAATTCAGGAACAGCTTCTTCCCCTCTGCCATCAGGGAGGAGGTACAGGAGCCTGAAGACACACACTCAACGATTCAAGAACAGCTTCTTCCCCTCTGCCATCAGGGAGGAGGTACAGGAGCCTGAAGACACACACTCAGCGATTCAGGAACAGCTTCTTCCCCTCTGCCATCAGGGAGGAGGTACAGGAGCCTGAAGACACACACACAGCAATTCTGGAACAGCTTCTTCCCCTCTGCCATCAGGGAGGAGGTACAGGAGCCTGAAGACACACACTCAACGATTCAGGAACAGCTTCTTCCCCTCTGCCATCGGGGAGGAGGTACAGGAGCCTGAAGACACACACTCAACGATTCAGGAACAGCTTCTTCCCCTCTGCCATCAGGGAGGAGGTACAGGAGCCTGAAGACACACACTCAACGATTCAGGAACAGCTTCTTCCCCTCTGCCATCAGGGAGGAGGTACAGGAGCCTGAAGACACACACTCAACGATTCAGGAACAGCTTCTTCCCCTCTGCCATCAGGGAGGAGGTACAGGAGCCTGAAGGCCCACACTCAACGATTCAGGAACAGCTTCTTCCCCTCTGCCATCAGGGAGGAGGTACAGGAGCCTGAAGACACACACTCAACGATTCAGGAACAGCTTCTTCCCCTCTGCCATCGGGGAGGAGGTACAGGAGCCTGAAGACACACACTCAACGATTCAAGAACAGCTTCTTCCCCTCTGCCATCAGGGAGGAGGTACAGGAGCCTGAAGACACACACTCAACGATTCAAGAACAGCTTCTTCCCCTCTGCCATCAGGGAGGAGGTATAGGAGCCTGAAGACACACACTCAGCGATTCAGGAACAGCTTCTTCCCCTCTGCCATCAGGGAGGAGGTACAGGAGCCTGAAGACACACACTCAGCGATTCTGGAACAGCTTCTTCCCCTGTGCCATCAGGGAGGAGGTACAGGAGCCTGAAGACACACACTCAACGATTCAGGAACAGCTTCTTCCCCTCTGCCATCGGGGAGGAGATACAGGAGCCTGAAGACACACACTCAACGATTCAGGAACAGCTTCTTCCCCTCTGCCATCAGGGAGGAGGTACAGGAGCCTGAAGAAACACACTCAACGATTCAGGAACAGCTTCTTCCCCTCTGCCATCAGGGAGGAGGTACAGGAGCCTGAAGACACACACTCAACGATTCAGGAACAGCTTCTTCCCCTCTGGTCCATGCTGACCAAGATGCCCCATCCACACTAGAACAATTTTCCTCCAGTTTGGCCCATGCAGAGCATTCGAACTGGTTGTAGCTCAGTCTGGTGTGGGGAGGGGGCCACCGCGGAGGATCTTGGTGGGGGGATCAGCCGCAGAAAGCTGTAAACTCAGCCAGCTCCCTCTTGGGTGCCAGCCTTCGTGTGTAGTTTTTTCCGTTGATTCTATTGTATTTCTCAGTTCTGCCCGCAAGGAAATGAGTCTCGGGATTCTTTAAGCCGAACGAGGTTCTTCCAATCCCTTATCCGAGAACGGAGGTCCTGACATTGGAGAGGGTCTCGAGGAGGTTGGCGAGAGTGATCCCGGGAACGAAAGGGTTTAGCGTGTGAGGAGTGTTCTTGTTCCACCGTTTCGAGCGTTAAAGAGTCGCTCAGTTCCCAATGAATCTTTACCTCTTCACCTTGTGCGCTTTTCTTCCTTATACCCAGTCGCCCCATCCAGAGCACTGTGCAAAAGTCTCAGGCACAGATATCTATATCTGGGGTTGCCTAAGACTTTTACAGTGCTGGAGTAACTTTATGTATCGCACTGTACCGCTGCAGCAAAAAAAAACAAATTTCATGGCATATGTCAGTGATGATAAACCTGATTCTGATACGGGTCTCTGTAGTGGACTGAGAGTGGGGAGGGGGGGGCAGGGAGAGGGGAATCATGGTTGGGGAAAGGGGGAGGGAGGGGGAATCATGATTGGGAAAAGGGGGAGGGAGAGGGGATCATGATGGGGAAAAGGGGAGGGAGAGGGGGAATTGGTTGGGGCAAAGGGAAGGAGGGAAGGGAGAGGGGAATCATGGTTGGGAAAAGGGGGAAGGAGAGGGGATCATGATGGGGAAAAGGGGGAGGGAGAGGGGGAATCATGGTTGGGGAAAGGGGAAGGGAGAGGGAATCATGGTTGGGAAAAGGGGGAGGGAGAGGGGAATCATGGTTGGGAAAAGGGGGAGGGAGAGGGGAATCGTGGTTGGGAAAAGGGGGAGGGAGAGGGGAATCATGGTTGGGAAAAGGGGGAGGGAGAGGGGAATCATGGTTGGGAAAAGGGGGAGGGAGAGGGGAATCATGGTTGGGAAAAGGGGGAGGGAGTGGGGATCATGATGGGGAAAAGGGGGAGGGAGAGGGGAATCATGGTTGGGAAAAGGGGGAGGGAGAGGGGAGTCATGGTTGGGGAAAGGGGAAGGGAGGGAGCGGGAAGCGCCAGAGAGACATTCCGTAATGATCAACAAACAGGTTGTTTGGAATCGGATGACCTTGCCTGGTGTCTCAGGGTTGGGGGTGTGTCTGCCCTCCGCCAACCCCTGAAACTCCTTCTCTGTCCCCTGAAACTCCTTCTCTGCCCCCTGTCCCACACCCCTCCCATGGCTCTCCACCCTCCCCATTCCCAACATCCTTTGCTCCCGTCAGATTTACAAACTTGCTGTTTGCTCCACGTTGACAAATACAGAACTGGTATTGTGCAAAAGAGATAGAGAGGGAGAGGGAGAGAGGGAGGGAGGGAGAGAGAGAGAGAGATATCTGTGTGAATGCACGTCTGGGACTTTTGCACAGTACTGTATAACCCTTATAATTTCATGGACATCTATAAGATCGCCTCCCACATTCCAAGGAATAAGGTCCCGTCTTATCCAGCCTCTGGTTCCTGTTCTTCTTGCAGTTTTTGAGGACAAAGAATTCAGAACTGGAGGAACTCTACAAAGCGCAGGAGGTGCCAATGCCTGACTACTGGTGAGTGATGGCCAGGGGAGGGTTGGGGGGAGTGGGGGAGTCGAGCGCAGGACAGGTAGCGCCGAGAGGTCTCGAAGCGAAATCCGGAAGCTGCCGGCGAGCCCGTCAGTTGTCAACCCAACTGGCTCACTCCCATGGCGCGCAGGACACGCGGGGCGCCCCCGTGGCGTAGCGGCAAAAGCTGTTCCGCCCCAGCTGAGGGCGCCGGGGTTCGGGGGTCGGCTCCCACCTCCTCTGTCAGGGAGTCTGTGCACGTTCTCCCTCACCCCCGCCCCGTGACCGTGTGGGTTTCCTCCCACACCCTCAAAAGACCTACCATTTGGTAGGTTAATTGCTCAGAGTGGATTGTCCTGCGGTTATGCGGGGGTTAAATCGGTGAGCAGCTCAGCTCGAAGGACCGGAAGCCCTTAACCTGCAAAATAAATAGAACCTCGATCGGTTCACCATGGTACTGGCCCTTCGGCCCATGATGCTATGCTAAACCCATAACCTGCTCTCAGGTCAATCTAACCCTCCCCTCCCATTGGGCCCTCTGCCTACCTATCATCCATGTGACTATCGGAGTGCTTCGGAAATATCCCGAATGTATTAGCTTCCACCTCCACCCCCGGCAGGATGTCCTACACAACCAACGCTCAGTGTAAAAAATACGATTTCTGACGTTCCATCTGGCCCACCCATCCCCCAATCAGTTTAAAATTATGCCCCCTGGTATTTGCCATTTCCATCTAGGGAGGAAAGTTTCTGGCTGTCCTCTCGATCTGTGCCTCATCTTATTCACCTCTGTCAAGTCACCTCTCATCCTCCTTCGCTCCAAAGAGATAATGTGCTCATCTCATTAAATGTGCTCTCCAATCCAGGCAGCATCCTGGGGAATCTCCTCTGCACCCTCTCCAATCCAGGCAGCATCCTGGTCAATCTCCTCTGCCCGCTCTCTAATCCAGGCAGCATCCTGGGGAATCTCCTCTGCACCCTCTCCAATCCAGGCAGCATCCTGGTCAATCTACTCTGCCCGCTCTCTAATCCAGGCAGCATCCTGGTCAATCTCCTCTGCCCGCTCTCTAATCCAGGCAGCATCCTGGGGAATCTCCTCTGCACCCTCTCTAATCTAGGCAGCATCCTGGGGAATCTCCTCTGCACCCTCTCTAATCCAGGCAGCATCCTGGTGAATCTACTCTGCACCCTCTCTAATCCAGGCAGCATCCTGGTGAATCTCCTCTGCACCCTCTCTAATCCAGGCAGCATCCTGGTGAATCTCCTCTGCACCCTCTCTAATCCAGGCAGCACCCTATTGAATCACCTCTGCACCCTCTCTAATCCAGGCAGCATCCTGTTGAATCTCCCTCTGCACCCTCTCTAATCCAGGCAGCATCCTGGTGAATCTCCCTTTGCACCCACTCTAATCCAGGTAGCATCCTGGTGAATCTCCCTCTGCACCCTCTCTAATCCAGGCAGCATCCTGGGGAATCTCCTCTGCACCCTCTCTAATCCAGGCAGCATCCTGGGGAATCTCCTCTGCACCCTCCCTAATCCAGGCAGCATCCTGGGGAATCTCCTCTGCACCCTCCCTAATCCAGGCAGCATCCTGGTGAATCTCCTCTGCACCCTCCCTAATCCAGGCAGCATCCTATTGAATCTCCTCTGCACCCTCTCTAATCCAGGCAGCATCCTGGTGAATCTCCTCTGCACCCTCTCTAATCCAGCCAGCATCCTGGTGAATCTACTCTTTACCCTCTCTGATCCAGGCAGCATCCTATTGAATCTCCTCTGCACCCTCTCTAATCCAGGCAGCATCCTATTGAATCTGCTCTGCACCCTCTCTAATCCAGGCAGCATCCTGGTAAATCAACTCTGCACCCTCTCTAATCCAGGCAGCATCCTGGTGAATCTCCTCTGCACCCTCTATAAATCCAGGCAGCATCCTGGTGAATCTCCTCCGCACCCTCTCTAATCCAGGCAGCATCCTGGTGAATCTACTCTGCACCCTCTCTAATCCAGGCAGCGTCCTGTTGAATCTACTCTGCACCCTCTCTAATCCAGGCAGCATCCTGGTGAATCTCCTCTGCACCCTCTCTAATCCAGGCAGCATCCTGGTGAATCTCCTCTGCACCCTCTCTAATCTGGGCAGCATCCTGGTGAACCTCCTCCGCACCCTCTCTAATCCAGGCAGCATCCTGGTGAATCTCCTCTGCCCCCTCTCCAATCCAGGCAGCATCCTGGTGAATCTCCTCCGCACCCTCTCTAATCCAGGCAGCATCCTGGTGAATCTCCTCTGCACCCTCTCTAATCCAGGGAGCATCCTGGTGAATCTCCTCTGCACCCTCTCTAATCCAGGCAGCATCCTGGTGAATCTCCTCTGCACCCTCTCTAATTCAGGCAGCACCCTATTGAATCACCTCTGCACCCTCTCTAATCCAGGCAGCATCCTGTTGAATCTCCCTCTGCACCCTCTCTAATCCAGGCAGCATCCTGGTGAATCTCCCTTTGCACCCACTCTAATCCAGGTAGCATCCTGGTGAATCTCCCTCTGCACCCTCTCTAATCCAGGCAGCATCCTGGGGAATCTCCTCTGCACCCTCTCTAATCCAGGCAGCATCCTGGGGAATCTCCTCTGCACCCTCCCTAATCCAGGCAGCATCCTGGGGAATCTCCTCTGCACCCTCCCTAATCCAGGCAGCATCCTGGTGAATCTCCTCTGCACCCTCTCTCATCCAGGCAGCATCCTGGTGAATCTCCTCTGCACCCTCTCTAATCCAGCCAGCATCCTGGTGAATCTCCTCTTTACCCTCTCTGATCCAGGCAGCATCCTATTGAATCTCCTCTGCACCCTCTCTAATCCAGGCAGCATCCTATTGAATCTGCTCTGTACCCTCTCTAATCCAGGCAGCATCCTGGTAAATCAACTCTGCACCCTCTCTTATCCAGGCAGCATCCTGGGGAATCTCCTCTGCACCCTCTCTAATCTAGGCAGCATCCTGGGGAATCTCCTCTGAACCCTCTCTAATCCAGGCAGCACCCTGGTGAATCTCCTCTGCACCCTCTCTAATCCAGGCAGCATCCTATTGAATCTCCTCTGCACCCTCTCTAATCCAGGCAGCATCCTATTGAATCTTCTCTGCACCCTCTCTAATCCAGGCAGCATCCTATTGAATCTCCTCTGCACCCTCTCTAATCCAGGCAGCATCCTGGTAAATCTCCTCTGCCCCCTCTCTAATCCAGGCAGCATCCTGGGGAATCTCCTCTGCACCCTCTCTAATCTAGGCAGCATCCTGGGGAATCTCCTCTGCACCCTCTCTAATCCAGGCAGCATCCCGGTGAATCTCCTCTGCACCCTCTCTAATCCAGGCAGCATCCTGCTGAATCTCCCTCTGCACCCTCTCTAATCCAGGCTGCATCCTGGTGAATCTCCCTCTGCACCCTCTCTAATCCAGGCAGCATTCTGGTGAATCTCCTCTGCACCCTCTATAAATCCAGGCAGCATCCTGGTGAATCTCCTCCGCACCCTCTCTAATCCAGGCAGCATCCTGGTGAATCTACTCTGCACCCTCTCTAATCCAGGCAGCGTCCTGTTGAATCTACTCTGCACCCTCTCTAATCCAGGCAGCATCCTGGTGAATCTCCTCTGCACCCTCTCTAATCCAGGCAGCATCCTGGTGAATCTCCTCTGCACCCTCTCTAATCCGGGCATTATCCTGGTGAACCTCCTCCGCACCCTCTCTAATCCAGGCAGCATCCTGGTGAATCTCCTCTGCCCCCTCTCCAATCCAGGCAGCATCCTGGTGAATCTCCTCCGCACCCTCTCTAATCCAGGCAGCATCCTGGTGAATCTCCTCTGCCCCCTCTCCAATCCAGGCAGCATCCTGGTGAATCTCCTCTGCACCCTCTCTAATCCAGGCAGCATCCTGGTGAATATCCTCTGCACCCTCTCTAATCCAGACAGCATCCTGGTGAATATCCTCTGCAGCCTCTCTAATCCAGACAGCATCCTGGTGAATATCCTCTGCACCCTCTCTAATCCAGGCAGCGTCCTGGTGAATCTACTCTGCACCCTCTCTAATCCGGGCAGCGTCCTGGTGAATCTCCTCCGCACACTCTCTAATCCAGGCAGCATCCTGGTGAATCTCCTCTTCACCCTCTCTAATCCAGGCAGCATCCTGGTGAATCCTCTGCCCCCTCTCCAATCCAGGCAGCGTCCTGGTGAATCTCCTCCGTACCCTCTCTAATCCATGCAGCATCCTGGTGAATCTCCTCTGCCCCCTCTCCAATCCAGGCAGCGTCCTGGTGAATCTCCTCTGCCCCCTCTCTAATCCAGGCAGCATCCTGGTGAATCTCCTCTTCTCCCTCTCTAATCCAGGCAGCATCCAGGTGAATCTCCTCTGCACCCTCTCTAATCCAGGCAGCATTCTGGTGAATCTCCTCTGCCCCCTCTCCAATCCAGGCAGCATCCTGGTGAATCTCCTCCGCACCATCTCTAATCCAGGCAGCATCCTGGTGAATCTCCTCTGCACCCTCTATAAATCCAGGCAGCATCCTGGTGAATCTCCTCCGCACCCTCTCTAATCCAGGCAGCATCCTGGTGAATCTACTCTGCACCCTCTCTAATCCAGGCAGTGTCCTGTTGAATCTACTCTGCACCCTCTCTAATCCAGGCAGCATCCTGGTGAATCTCCTCTGCACCCTCTCTAATCCAGGCAGCATCCTGGTGAATCTCCTCTTCACCCTCTCTAATCCAGGCAGCATCCTGGTGAATCTCCTCTGCACCCTCTCTAATCCAGGCAGCATCCTGGTGAATCTCCTCTGCCCCCTCTCCAATCCAGGCAGCATCCTGGTGAATCTCCTCCGCACCCTCTCTAATCCAGGCAGCATCCTGGTGAATCTCCTCTGCACCCTCTGTAAATCCAGGCAGCATCCTGGTGAATCTCCTCCGCACCCTCTCTAATCCAGGCAGCATCCTGGTGAATCTACTCTGCACCCTCTCTAATCCAGGCAGCGTCCTGTTGAATCTACTCTGCACCCTCTCTAATCCAGGCAGCATCCTGGTGAATCTCCTCTGCACCCTCTCTAATCCAGGCAGCATCCTGGTGAATCTCCTCTGCACCCTCTCTAATCCGGGCAGCATCCTGGTGAACCTCCTCCGCACCCTCTCTAATCCAGGCAGCATCCTGGTGAATCTCCTCTGCCCCCTCTCCAATCCAGGCAGCATCCTGGTGAATCTCCTCCGCACCCTCTCTAATCCAGGCAGCATCCTGGTGAATATCCTCTGCACCCTCTCTAATCCAGGCAGCATCCTGGTGAATCCTCTGCCCCCTCTCCAATCCAGGCAGCGTCCTGGTGAATCTCCTCCGTACCCTCTCTAATCCATGCAGCATCCTGGTGAATCTCCTCTGCCCCCTCTCCAATCCAGGCAGCGTCCTGGTGAATCTCCTCTGCCCCCTCTCTAATCCAGGCAGCATCCTGGTGAATCTCCTCTTCACCCTCTCTAATCCAGGCAGCATCCTGGTGAATCTCCTCTGCACCCTCTCTAATCCAGGCAGCATCCTGGTGAATCTCCTCTGCCCCCTCTCCAATCCAGGCAGCGTCCTGGTGAATCTCCTCTTCACCCTCTCTAATCCAGGCAGCATCCTGGTGAATCTCCTCCGCACACTCTCTAATCCAGGCAGCATCCTGGTGAATCTACTCTTCACCCTCTCTAATCCAGGCAGCATCCTGGTGAATCTCCTCCGCACCCTCTCTAATCCAGGCAGCATCCTGGTGAATCTCCTCTGCCCCCTCTCCAATCCAGGCAGCATCCTGGTGAATCTCCTCTGCCCCCTCTCTAATCCAGGCAGCATCCTGCTGAATCTCCTCTGCACCCTCTCTAATCCAGACAGCATCCTGGTGAATCTCATCTGCACCCTCTCTAATCCAGGCAGCATCCTGGTGAATCTCCTCTGCACCCTCTCTAATCCAGGCAGCATCCTGGTGAATCTCCTCTGCACCCTCTCTAATCCAGGCAGCATCCTGGTGAATCTCCTCTGCACCCTCTCTCATCCAGGCAGCATCCTGGTGAATCTCCTCTGCACCCTCTCTGATCCAGGCAGCATCCTATTGAATCTCCTCTGCACCCTCTGTAATCCAGGCAGCATCCTGGTGAATCTCCTCTGCACCCTCTCTAATCCAGGCAGCATCCTGGTGAATCTACTCTTTACCCTCTCTGATCCAGGCAGCATCCTATTGAATCTCCTCTGCACCCTCTCTAATCCAGGCAGCATCCTATTGAATCTGCTCTGCACCCTCTCTAATCCAGGCAGCATCCTGGTAAATCAACTCTGCACCCTCTCTTATCCAGGCAGCATCCTGGGGAATCTCCTCTGCACCCTCTCTAATCTAGGCAGCATCCTAGGGAATCTCCTCTGAACCATCTCTAATCCAGGCAGCATCCTGGTGAATCTCCTCTGCACCCTCTCTAATCCAGGCAGCATCCTACTGAATCTCCTCTGCACCCTCTCTAATCCAGGCAGCATCCTATTGAATCTCCTCTGCACACTCTCTAATCCAGGCAGCATCCTGGTAAATCTCCTCTGCCCCCTCTCTAATCTAGGCAGCATCCTGGGGAATCTCCTCTGCACCCTCTCTAATCCAGGCAGCATCCTGGTGAATCTCCTCTGCACCCTCTCTAATCCAGGCAGCATCCTGCTGAATCTCCCTCTGCACCCTCTCTAATCCAGGCAGCATCCTGGTGAACCTCCTCCGCACCCTCTCTAATCCAGGCAGCATCCTGGTGAATCTCCTCTGCCCCCTCTCCAATCCAGGCAGCATCCTGGTGAATCTCCTCCGCACCCTCTCTAATCCAGGCAGCATCCTGGTGAATCTCCTCTGCACCCTCTCTAATCCAGGCAGCATCCTGGTGAATCTCCTCTGCACCCTCTCTAATTCAGGCAGCACCCTATTGAATCACCTCTGCACCCTCTCTAATCCAGGCAGCATCCTGTTGAATCTCCCTCTGCACCCTCTCTAATCCAGGCAGCATCCTGGTGAATCTCCCTTTGCACCCACTCTAATCCAGGTAGCATCCTGGTGAATCTCCCTCTGCACCCTCTCTAATCCAGGCAGCATCCTGGGGAATCTCCTCTGCACCCTCTCTAATCCAGGCAGCATCCTGGGGAATCTCCTCTGCACCCTCCCTAATCCAGGCAGCATCCTGGGGAATCTCCTCTGCACCCTCCCTAATCCAGGCAGCATCCTGGTGAATCTCCTCTGCACCCTCTCTCATCCAGGCAGCATCCTGGTGAATCTCATCTGCACCCTCTCTAATCCAGGCAGCATCCTGGTGAATCTCCTCTGCACCCTCTCTAATCCAGGCAGCATCCTGGTGAATCTCCTCTGCACCCTCTCTAATCCAGGCAGCATCCTGGTGAATCTCCTCTGCACCCTCTCTCATCCAGGCAGCATCCTGGTGAATCTCCTCTGCACCCTCTCTGATCCAGGCAGCATCCTATTGAATCTCCTCTGCACCCTCTGTAATCCAGGCAGCATCCTGGTGAATCTCCTCTGCACCCTCTCTAATCCAGGCAGCATCCTGGTGAATCTCCTCTTTACCCTCTCTGATCCAGGCAGCATCCTATTGAATCTCCTCTGCACCCTCTCTAATCCAGGCAGCATCCTATTGAATCTGCTCTGCACCCTCTCTAATCCAGGCAGCATCCTGGTAAATCAACTCTGCACCCTCTCTTATCCAGGCAGCATCCTGGGGAATCTCCTCTGCACCCTCTCTAATCTAGGCAGCATCCTAGGGAATCTCCTCTGAACCATCTCTAATCCAGGCAGCATCCTGGTGAATCTCCTCTGCACCCTCTCTAATCCAGGCAGCATCCTATTGAATCTCCTCTGCACCCTCTCTAATCCAGGCAGCATCCTATTGAATCTCCTCTGCACCCTCTCTAATCCAGGCAGCATCCTGGTAAATCTCCTCTGCCCCCTCTCTAATCTAGGCAGCATCCTGGGGAATCTCCTCTGCACCCTCTCTAATCCAGGCAGCATCCTGGTGAATCTCCTCTGCACCCTCTCTGATCCAGGCAGCATCCTATTGAATCTCCTCTGCACCCTCTGTAATCCAGGCAGCATCCTGGTGAATCTCCTCTGCACCCTCTCTAATCCAGGCAGCATCCTGGTGAATCTACTCTTTACCCTCTCTGATCCAGGCAGCATCCTATTGAATCTCCTCTGCACCCTCTCTAATCCAGGCAGCATCCTATTGAATCTGCTCTGCACCCTCTCTAATCCAGGCAGCATCCTGGTAAATCAACTCTGCACCCTCTCTTATCCAGGCAGCATCCTGGGGAATCTCCTCTGCACCCTCTCTAATCCAGGCAGCATCCTATTGAATCTCCTCTGCACCCTCTCTAATCCAGGCAGCATCCTATTGAATCTCCTCTGCACCCTCTCTAATCCAGGCAGCATCCTGGTAAATCTCCTCTGCCCCCTCTCTAATCTAGGCAGCATCCTGGGGAATCTCCTCTGCACCCTCTCTAATCCAGGCAGCATCCTGGTGAATCTCCTCTGCACCCTCTCTAATCCAGGCAGCATCCTGCTGAATCTCCCTCTGCACCCTCTCTAATCCAGGCAGCATCCTGGTGAACCTCCTCCGCACCCTCTCTAATCCAGGCAGCATCCTGGTGAATCTCCTCTGCCCCCTCTCCAATCCAGGCAGCATCCTGGTGAATCTCCTCTGCACCCTCTCTAATCCAGGCAGCATCCTGGTGAATCTCCTCTGCACCCTCTCTAATTCAGGCAGCACCCTATTGAATCACCTCTGCACCCTCTCTAATCCAGGCAGCATCCTGTTGAATCTCCCTCTGCACCCTCTCTAATCCAGGCAGCATCCTGGTGAATCTCCCTTTGCACCCTCTCTAATCCAGGTAGCATCCTGGTGAATCTCCCTCTGCACCCTCTCTAATCCAGGCAGCATCCTGGGGAATCTCCTCTGCACCCTCTCTAATCCAGGCAGCATCCTGGGGAATCTCCTCTGCACCCTCCCTAATCCAGGCAGCATCCTGGGGAATCTCCTCTGCACCCTCCCTAATCCAGGCAGCATCCTGGTGAATCTCCTCTGCACCCTCTCTCATCCAGGCAGCATTCTGGTGAATCTCCTCTGCACCCTCTCTAATCCAGCCAGCATCCTGGTGAATCTCCTCTTTACCCTCTCTGATCCAGGCAGCATCCTATTGAATCTCCTCTGCACCCTCTCTAATCCAGGCAGCATCCTATTGAATCTGCTCTGCACCCTCTCTAATCCAGGCAGCATCCTGGTAAATCAACTCTGCACCCTCTCTTATCCAGGCAGCATCCTGGGGAATCTCCTCTGCACCCTCTCTAATCTAGGCAGCATCCTGGGGAATCTCCTCTGAACCCTCTCTAATCCAGGCAGCATCCTGGTGAATCTCCTCTGCACCCTCTCTAATCCAGGCAGCATCCTATTGAATCTGCTCTGCACCCTCTCTAATCCAGGCAGCATCCTATTGAATCTTCTCTGCACCCTCTCTAATCCAGGCAGCATCCTATTGAATCTCCTCTGCACCCTCTCTAATCCAGGCAGCATCCTGGTAAATCTCCTCTGCCCCCTCTCTAATCCAGGCAGCATCCTGGGGAATCTCCTCTGCACCCTCTCTAATCTAGGCAGCATCCTGGGGAATCTCCTCTGCACCCTCTCTAATCCAGGCAGCATCCCGGTGAATCTCCTCTGCACCCTCTCTAATCCAGGCAGCATCCGGCTGAATCTCCCTCTGCACCCTCTCTAATCCAGGCTGCATCCTGGTGAATCTCCCTCTGCACCCTCTCTAATCCAGGCAGCATTCTGGTGAATCTCCTCTGCACCCTCTATAAATCCAGGCAGCATCCTGGTGAATCTCCTCCGCACCCTCTCTAATCCAGGCAGCATCCTGGTGAATCTACTCTGCACCCTCTCTAATCCAGGCAGCGTCCTGTTGAATCTACTCTGCACCCACTCTAATCCAGGCAGCATCCTGGTGAATCTCCTCTGCACCCTCTCTAATCCAGGCAGCATCCTGGTGAATCTCCTCTGCACCCTCTCTAATCCGGGCAGCATCCTGGTGAACCTCCTCCGCACCCTCTCTAATCCAGGCAGCATCCTGGTGAATCTCCTCTGCCCCCTCTCCAATCCAGGCAGCATCCTGGTGAATCTCCTCCGCACCCTCTCTAATCCAGGCAGCATCCTGGTGAATCTCCTCTGCCCCCTCTCCAATCCAGGCAGCATCCTGGTGAATCTCCTCTGCACCCTCTCTAATCCAGGCAGCATCCTGGTGAATATCCTCTGCACCCTCTCTAATCCAGACAGCATCCTGGTGAATATCCTCTGCAGCCTCTCTAATCCAGACAGCATCCTGGTGAATATCCTCTGCACCCTCTCTAATCCAGGCAGCGTCCTGGTGAATCTACTCTGCACCCTCTCTAATCCGGGCAGCGTCCTGGTGAATCTCCTCTTCACCCTCTCTAATCCAGGCAGCATCCTGGTGAATCCTCTGCCCCCTCTCCAATCCAGGCAGCGTCCTGGTGAATCTCCTCCGTACCCTCTCTAATCCATGCAGCATCCTGGTGAATCTCCTCTGCCCCCTCTCCAATCCAGGCAGCGTCCTGGTGAATCTCCTCTGCCCCCTCTCTAATCCAGGCAGCATCCTGGTGAATCTCCTCTTCTCCCTCTCTAATCCAGGCAGCATCCTGGTGAATCTCCTCTGCACCCTCTCTAATCCAGGCAGCATCCTGGTGAATCTCCTCTGCCCCCTCTCCAATCCAGGCAGCATCCTGGTGAATCTCCTCCGCACCCTCTCTAATCCAGGCAGCATCCTGGTGAATCTCCTCTGCACCCTCTATAAATCCAGGCAGCATCCTGGTGAATCTCCTCCGCACCCTCTCTAATCCAGGCAGCATCCTGGTGAATCTACTCTGCACCCTCTCTAATCCAGGCAGTGTCCTGTTGAATCTACTCTGCACCCTCTCTAATCCAGGCAGCATCCTGGTGAATCTCCTCTGCACCCTCTCTAATCCAGGCAGCATCCTGGTGAATCTCCTCTTCACCCTCTCTAATCCAGGCAGCATCCTGGTGAATCTCCTCTGCACCCTCTCTAATCCAGGCAGCATCCTGGTGAATCTCCTCTGCCCCCTCTCCAATCCAGGCAGCATCCTGGTGAATCTCCTCCGCACCCTCTCTAATCCAGGCAGCATCCTGGTGAATCTCCTCTGCACCCTCTGTAAATCCAGGCAGCATCCTGGTGAATCTCCTCCGCACCCTCTCTAATCCAGGCAGCATCCTGGTGAATCTACTCTGCACCCTCTCTAATCCAGGCAGCGTCCTGTTGAATCTACTCTGCACCCTCTCTAATCCAGGCAGCATCCTGGTGAATCTCCTCTGCACCCTCTCTAATCCAGGCAGCATCCTGGTGAATCTCCTCTGCAACCTCTCTAATCCGGGCAGCATCCTGGTGAACCTCCTCCGCACCCTCTCTAATCCAGGCAGCATCCTGGTGAATCTCCTCTGCCCCCTCTCCAATCCAGGCAGCATCCTGGTGAATCTCCTCCGCACCCTCTCTAATCCAGGCAGCATCCTGGTGAATATCCTCTGCACCCTCTCTAATCCAGGCAGCATCCTGGTGAATCCTCTGCCCCCTCTCCAATCCAGGCAGCGTCCTGGTGAATCTCCTCCGTACCCTCTCTAATCCATGCAGCATCCTGGTGAATCTCCTCTGCCCCCTCTCCAATCCAGGCAGCGTCCTGGTGAATCTCCTCTGCCCCCTCTCTAATCCAGGCAGCATCCTGGTGAATCTCCTCTTCACCCTCTCTAATCCAGGCAGCATCCTGGTGAATCTCCTCTGCACCCTCTCTAATCCAGGCAGCATCCTGGTGAATCTCCTCTGCCCCCTCTCCAATCCAGGCAGCGTCCTGGTGAATCTCCTCTTCACCCTCTCTAATCCAGGCAGCATCCTGGTGAATCTCCTCCGCACACTCTCTAATCCAGGCAGCAACCTGGTGAATCTCCTCTTCACCCTCTCTAATCCAGGCAGCATCCTGGTGAATCTCCTCCGCACCCTCTCTAATCCAGGCAGCATCCTGGTGAATCTCCTCTGCCCCCTCTCCAATCCAGGCAGCATCCTGGTGAATCTCCTCTGCCCCCTCTCTAATCCAGGCAGCATCCTGCTGAATCTCCTCTGCACCCTCTCTAATCCAGACAGCATCCTGGTGAATCTCATCTGCACCCTCTCTAATCCAGGCAGCATCCTGGTGAATCTCCTCTGCACCCTCTCTAATCCAGGCAGCATCCTGGTGAATCTCCTCTGCACCCTCTCTAATCCAGGCAGCATCCTGGTGAATCTCCTCTGCACCCTCTCTCATCCAGGCAGCATCCTGGTGAATCTCCTCTGCACCCTCTCTGATCCAGGCAGCATCCTATTGAATCTCCTCTGCACCCTCTGTAATCCAGGCAGCATCCTGGTGAATCTCCTCTGCACCCTCTCTAATCCAGGCAGCATCCTGGTGAATCTCCTCTTTACCCTCTCTGATCCAGGCAGCATCCTATTGAATCACCTCTGCACCCTCTCTAATCCAGGCAGCATCCTATTGAATCTGCTCTGCACCCTCTCTAATCCAGGCAGCATCCTGGTAAATCAACTCTGCACCCTCTCTTATCCAGGCAGCATCCTGGGGAATCTCCTCTGCACCCTCTCTAATCTAGGCAGCATCCTAGGGAATCTCCTCTGAACCATCTCTAATCCAGGCAGCATCCTGGTGAATCTCCTCTGCACCCTCTCTAATCCAGGCAGCATCCTATTGAATCTCCTCTGCACCCTCTCTAATCCAGGCAGCATCCTATTGAATCTCCTCTGCACCCTCTCTAATCCAGGCAGCATCCTGGTAAATCTCCTCTGCCCCCTCTCTAATCTAGGCAGCATCCTGGGGAATCTCCTCTGCACCCTCTCTAATCCAGGCAGCATCCTGGTGAATCTCCTCTGCACCCTCTCTAATCCAGGCAGCATCCTGCTGAATCTCCCTCTGCACCCTCTCTAATCCAGGCAGCATCCTGGTGAATCTCCTCTGCACCCTCTCTAATCCAGGCAGCTTCCTGGTGAATCTCCTCCGCACCCTCTCTAATCCAGGCAGCATCCTGGTGAATCTACTCTGCACCCTCTCTAATCCAGGCAGCGTCCTGTTGAATCTACTCTGCACCCTCTCTAATCCAGGCAGCATCCTGGTGAATCTCCTCTGCACCCTCTCTAATCCAGGCAGCATCCTGGTGAATCTCCTCTGCACCCTCTCTAATCCAGGCAGCATCCTGGTGAATCTCCTCCGCACCCTCTCTAATCCAGGCAGCATCCTGGTGAATCTACTTTTCACCCTCTCTAATCCAGGCAGCATCCTGGTGAATCTACTCTGCACCCTCTCTAATCCAGGCAGCGTCCTGGTGAATCTCCTCTGCACCCTCTCTAATTCAGGCAGCATCCTGGTGAATCTCCTCTGCCCCCTCTCCAATCCAGGCAGCATCCTGGTGAATCTCCTCTGCACCCTCTCTAATCCAGGCAGCATCCTGGTGAATATCCTCTGCACCCTCTCTAATCCAGGCAGCGTCCTGGTGAATCTACTCTGCACCCTCTCTAATCCGGGCAGCGTCCTGGTGAATCTCCACCGCACACTCTCTAATCCAGGCAGCATCCTGGTGAATCTCCTCTTCACCCTCTCTAATCCAGGCAGCATCCTGGTGAATCTCCTCTGCACCCTCTCTAATCCAGGCAGCATCCTGGTGAATCTCCTCTGCACCCTCTCTAATCCAGGCAGCATCCTGGTGAATCTCCTCTGCACCCTCTCTAATCCAGGCAGCATCCTGGTGAATCTCCTCTGCCCCCTCTCCAATCCAGGCAGCATCCTGGTGAATCTCCTCTGCCCCCTCTCTAATCCAGGCAGCATCCTGCTGAATCTCCTCTGCACCCTCTCTAATCCAGGCAGCATCCTGGTGAATCTCCTCTTTACCCTCTCTGATCCAGGCAGCATCCTATTGAATCTCCTCTGCACCCTCTCTAATCCAGGCAGCATCCTATTGAATCTGCTCTGCACCCTCTCTAATCCAGGCAGCATCCTGGTAAATCAACTCTGCACCCTCTCTTATCCAGGCAGCATCCTGGGGAATCTCCTCTGCACCCTCTCTAATCTAGGCAGCATCCTAGGGAATCTCCTCTGAACCATCTCTAATCCAGGCAGCATCCTGGTGAATCTCCTCTGCACCCTCTCTAATCCAGGCAGCATCCTATTGAATCTCCTCTGCACCCTCTCTAATCCAGGCAGCATCCTATTGAATCTCCTCTGCACCCTCTCTAATCCAGGCAGCATCCTGGTAAATCTCCTCTGCCCCCTCTCTAATCTAGGCAGCATCCTGGGGAATCTCCTCTGCACCCTCTCTAATCCAGGCAGCATCCTGGTGAATCTCCTCTGCACCCTCTCTAATCCAGGCAGCATCCTGCTGAATCTCCCTCTGCACCCTCTCTAATCCAGGCAGCATCCTGGTGAATCTCCTCTGCACCCTCTCTAATCCAGGCAGCTTCCTGGTGAATCTCCTCCGCACCCTCTCTAATCCAGGCAGCATCCTGGTGAATCTACTCTGCACCCTCTCTAATCCAGGCAGCGTCCTGTTGAATCTACTCTGCACCCTCTCTAATCCAGGCAGCATCCTGGTGAATCTCCTCTGCACCCTCTCTAATCCAGGCAGCATCCTGGTGAATCTCCTCTGCACCCTCTCTAATCCAGGCAGCATCCTGGTGAATCTCCTCCGCACCCTCTCTAATCCAGGCAGCATCCTGGTGAATCTACTCTGCACCCTCTCTAATCCAGGCAGCATCCTAGGGAATCTCCTCTGAACCATCTCTAATCCAGGCAGCATCCTGGTGAATCTCCTCTGCACCCTCTCTAATCCAGGCAGCATCCTATTGAATCTCCTCTGCACCCTCTCTAATCCAGGCAGCATCCTATTGAATCTCCTCTGCACCCTCTCTAATCCAGGCAGCATCCTGGTAAATCTCCTCTGCCCCCTCTCTAATCTAGGCAGCATCCTGGGGAATCTCCTCTGCACCCTCTCTAATCCAGGCAGCATCCTGGTGAATCTCCTCTGCACCCTCTCTAATCCAGGCAGCATCCTGCTGAATCTCCCTCTGCACCCTCTCTAATCCAGGCAGCATCCTGGTGAATCTCCTCTGCACCCTCTCTAATCCAGGCAGCTTCCTGGTGAATCTCCTCCGCACCCTCTCTAATCCAGGCAGCATCCTGGTGAATCTACTCTGCACCCTCTCTAATCCAGGCAGCGTCCTGTTGAATCTACTCTGCACCCTCTCTAATCCAGGCAGCATCCTGGTGAATCTCCTCTGCACCCTCTCTAATCCAGGCAGCATCCTGGTGAATCTCCTCTGCACCCTCTCTAATCCAGGCAGCATCCTGGTGAATCTCCTCCGCACCCTCTCTAATCCAGGCAGCATCCTGGTGAATCTACTCTGCACCCTCTCTAATCCAGGCAGCATCCTGGTGAATCTCCTCTGCCCCCTCTCCAATCCAGGCAGCATCCTGGTGAATCTCCTCTGCCCCCTCTCTAATCCAGGCAGCATCCTGCTGAATCTCCTCTGCACCCTCTCTAATCCAGGCAGCATCCTGGTGAATCTCCTCTTTACCCTCTCTGATCCAGGCAGCATCCTATTGAATCTCCTCTGCACCCTCTCTAATCCAGGCAGCATCCTATTGAATCTGCTCTGCACCCTCTCTAATCCAGGCAGCATCCTGGTAAATCAACTCTGCACCCTCTCTTATCCAGGCAGCATCCTGGGGAATCTCCTCTGCACCCTCTCTAATCTAGGCAGCATCCTAGGGAATCTCCTCTGAACCATCTCTAATCCAGGCAGCATCCTGGTGAATCTCCTCTGCACCCTCTCTAATCCAGGCAGCATCCTATTGAATCTCCTCTGCACCCTCTCTAATCCAGGCAGCATCCTATTGAATCTCCTCTGCACCCTCTCTAATCCAGGCAGCATCCTGGTAAATCTCCTCTGCCCCCTCTCTAATCTAGGCAGCATCCTGGGGAATCTCCTCTGCACCCTCTCTAATCCAGGCAGCATCCTGGTGAATCTCCTCTGCACCCTCTCTAATCCAGGCAGCATCCTGCTGAATCTCCCTCTGCACCCTCTCTAATCCAGGCAGCATCCTGGTGAATCTCCTCTGCACCCTCTCTAATCCAGGCAGCTTCCTGGTGAATCTCCTCCGCACCCTCTCTAATCCAGGCAGCATCCTGGTGAATCTACTCTGCACCCTCTCTAATCCAGGCAGCGTCCTGTTGAATCTACTCTGCACCCTCTCTAATCCAGGCAGCATCCTGGTGAATCTCCTCTGCACCCTCTCTAATCCAGGCAGCATCCTGGTGAATCTCCTCTGCACCCTCTCTAATCCAGGCAGCATCCTGGTGAATCTCCTCCGCACCCTCTCTAATCCAGGCAGCATCCTGGTGAATCTACTCTGCACCCTCTCTAATCCAGGCAGCATCCTGGTGAATCTACTCTGCACCCTCTCTAATCCAGGCAGCGTCCTGGTGAATCTCCTCTGCACCCTCTCTAATTCAGGCAGCATCCTGGTGAATCTCCTCTGCCCCCTCTCCAATCCAGGCAGCATCCTGGTGAATCTCCTCTGCACCCTCTCTAATCCAGGCAGCATCCTGGTGAATATCCTCTGCACCCTCTCTAATCCAGGCAGCGTCCTGGTGAATCTACTCTGCACCCTCTCTAATCCGGGCAGCGTCCTGGTGAATCTCCACCGCACACTCTCTAATCCAGGCAGCATCCTGGTGAATCTCCTCTTCACCCTCTCTAATCCAGGCAGCATCCTGGTGAATCTCCTCTGCACCCTCTCTAATCCAGGCAGCACCCTGGTGAATCTCCTCTGCACCCTCTCTAATCCAGGCAGCATCCTGGTGAATCTCCTCTGCACCCTCTCTAATCCAGGCAGCATCCTGGTGAATCTCCTCTGCCCCCTCTCCAATCCAGGCAGCATCCTGGTGAATCTCCTCTGCCCCCTCTCTAATCCAGGCAGCATCCTGCTGAATCTCCTCTGCACCCTCTCTAATCCAGACAGCATCCTGGTGAATCTCATCTGCACCCTCTCTAATCCAGGCAGCATCCTGGTGAATCTCCTCTGCACCCTCTCTAATCCAGGCAGCTTCCTGGTGAATCTCCTCCGCACCCTCTCTAATCCAGGCAGCATCCTGGTGAATCTCCTCTGCACCCTCTCTAATCCAGGCAGCATCCTGGTGAATCTCCTCCGCACCCTCTCTAATCCAGGCAGCATCCTGGTGAATCTACTCTGCACCCTCTCTAATCCAGGCAGCATCCTGGTGAATCTACTCTGCACCCTCTCTAATCCAGGCAGCGTCCTGGTGAATCTCCTCTGCACCCTCTCTAATTCAGGCAGCATCCTGGTGAATCTCCTCTGCCCCCTCTCCAATCCAGGCAGCATCCTGGTGAATCTCCTCTGCACCCTCTCTAATCCAGGCAGCATCCTGGTGAATATCCTCTGCACCCTCTCTAATCCAGGCAGCGTCCTGGTGAATCTACTCTGCACCCTCTCTAATCCGGGCAGCGTCCTGGTGAATCTCCACCGCACACTCTCTAATCCAGGCAGCATCCTGGTGAATCTCCTCTTCACCCTCTCTAATCCAGGCAGCATCCTGGTGAATCTCCTCTGCACCCTCTCTAATCC
The DNA here is from genome assembly GCF_030144855.1 of Hypanus sabinus. NCBI lineage: Eukaryota > Metazoa > Chordata > Chondrichthyes > Myliobatiformes > Dasyatidae > Hypanus > Hypanus sabinus. Next base: position 141,884 of record NW_026781741.1, on the reverse strand, counting down.
AGGCAGCATCCTGGTGAATCTCCTCTGCACCCTCTCTAATCCAGGCAGCATCCTGGTGAATCTCCTCTGCACCCTCTCTAATCCAGGCAGCATCCTGGTGAATCTCCTCTGCCCCCTCTCCAATCCAGGCAGCATCCTGGTGAATCTCCTCTGCCCCCTCTCTAATCCAGGCAGCATCCTGCTGAATCTCCTCTGCACCCTCTCTAATCCAGACAGCATCCTGGTGAATCTCATCTGCACCCTCTCTAATCCAGGCAGCATCCTGGTGAATCTCCTCTGCACCCTCTCTAATCCAGGCAGCATCCTGGTGAATCTCCTCTGCACCCTCTCTAATCCAGGCAGCATCCTGGTGAATCTCCTGTGCACCCTCTCTAAAGCGTCCACTCCCTTCCTGTAATGAGTTGACTGGAACTGAGTACAATACTCCAAGAGTGGTCTAGCCAGATCTTCGCAGAGTTGCAACCTTACCTTACGGTGTAATCCTTTCCTTCAAGGGGCGGCTATCTCCTCGAGCCCGACTCCATAGAATTCTGGCAAGGGCAGACCAGCCGTCTGCACGATCGCATCGTGTTCCAGCGCCCGAAGGAGGGGCAGGAATCTGACTCCACCCTCACCCACAAGGCCGAGGGCAACTGGGTTTATCAGAGACTGTCACCGTGACATCGGCCGCGGGCCAGCCCTTTCCGTCCGATCTGAACGCCGCCGCTCGCCTCTTCCAGACTGTCCGATCTCACCTCAGTCGTAGTGAAAGGGCCATGCGGTGGGTCCGGATCTCCCGCCGTCCCCTGTCCCTGCACAGCCGCCCGCCCGCCTGCCTTCCTCGTCGCTCGTGCCCCTCCTGACCGCCCACCTCCTCATTCTGTACTGAGCCTGCCCAGTCTGGCGGCGACCCTCCCAGCCTCGACCTGTGAAGTCCTGCCGCCCCGCCACCATTTTGTTAACCACCCGTCCGCGCCTGTACAATTATTGAGGGAGGTGTGGAGGAGAGGGTCCTTTGCTGGAAAAGCGCGGAGGTTGCCCCTCCATGGTGTGTGGACCAGATGGTCCTTCACTGTAAGATGAAGGAGAGCCCCTCCTCTGTGTAGGGAAGAGAGGGTCCTTCACTGTAGCTAAAGGAGATCCTTCCATTGTCTAGGACAGAGAGAGTTCTGTAGCTACAAGGAGATCCTTGCATTGTCTAGGACAGTGAGAGTCCTTTAGCTCTAAAGAATTCCTTTCATTGTCTCGGACAGTGAGAGTTCTGTAGCTACAAGGAGATCCATTGTCTAGGACAGAGAGTGTTCTGTAGCCACAAGGAGATCCTTCCATTGTCTAGGAAAGAAAGGGTCCTTAAGCTACAAGGAGATCCATTGTCTAGGACAGTGAGAGTTCTGTAGCTACAAGGAGAGCCTTCCATCGTCTAGGGAAGGGAGAGTCCTTCCCCACCATTTTGGCCGTCCATACAATCTATTATGGGTCCACTGAAAACAAGTTCCAGTGCAGAGAGATTTGGGGTGAGAGTTCTGGGGCTCCAGACCAGGCGCTCAGAAGTCATTGTGAATATGTGGTGACCTCAGATTTATAGGGATGTGTGGGCAGTGTTTGGCCCCGTTCATTGGTGTCAGTCCAGGTGATCTGTCCAGGCTACTTCCACAGCCCAGGCCCCAGCCCATGTCTTTCAAATTCTCATCCAAGTGCTTTGTCAATGCGAAGAGGGTCTCTGACTCCGCCACCCTTTCCAGGAAAAAGTTTTGGGCTGCCTCCATTCCCATCCCACCCATCTGTCAGGGAGAAGGTTTCTCTTCGGCCGCCCACACCCAACCTTCGACTGGTAACAACCGCTTATTGACTGACCTCGATCAGGGAAATGGCTCCTACCTGTCCCCTCCCTCGACATCCCTTGAACTGATGCTCCGAGCTCACTCAGAGTCGAGGTTAAATCTGCAATCTTTACAGCCTTCCATCTGGGCCTGGAGGAGAGGATTGTGGGCCGCAGGGTTGGGTGGGGGGGGGGGGGGCAGGTGCAGAAGTTGCCTCATTCCAACAAGTTCAAGTTCGAGTTTAATTGTCATTCAAACTCGTGCATGAACACAGCCAAACGAAACAGTGTTCTTCCAGGGTCAAGGTACAAAACACAAAACCAACAGTCACGCGCGGCACAAATCATTATGACAGCAGGAAATCCGACAGTTACAAGAATTAATACCGAAAGCTTAATAATCTAGCCCGTCCCTGAGTGTCATGGCCTGGTGGTGCACGGGATGTTGTCCTGAAGCCACGTTTCTGCCGAGACCAGCTCACAGCAGTTTCTCATCTCACGCAGACGAATGCAATCCAGCTTGTCTTCCACTGAGCACACACTGGAGGGCAGCACTACCGGGGGAAGCGGTGGGGGGCAGCCCTCAACTCTGCACCACTCTGATGTCTCCTCCCCCCGACGGGTGCTCCAGGGAGCGGGCCACGACCTTGCATTAGCAACAGCCCACTCTGCTCATTACAAATTGGCTGAAGCACCTTCAATTCGCAGCTTCATGCATATTAATGCATATCATGAATATTAATTTGTGGTAATTTTATGAACATGTGGCAGGATTGTAATGTGACCATGTGACTCAGCAGATGCTGGAATGGACCAATGGCTTTCTCTGTCCAGTGAGTTCCCTGCCCAGCCCAAGTGGTTGTCCATCGAGCCCCCTTCTACCCTGCCCCCTGTAGCCTACCCGAGAGCTTAGACTGAATCAATAAGGATCAACTTTATTCACCATGTACCACTCAGTGGCTATAGTATTGGGTACACCTGTACGCCTCGTTAACGCAATTATCTAATCAGCCAATCAAGCGGCAGCAATTCGATGCATGAAAGCATGCAGACATGGTCGCGAGGTTCAGCTGTTGTTCAGACCAAGCGTCAGAATGGGAGAAGAAATGTGATCTAAGTGACTTTGGAATGATTGTTGGTGCCAGATGGGGTGGTTTGAGTATCTCAGAAAATCTTGATCCCTTGGGCTTTACACTCCTAACGGTAGGGTGAGGCGGTTAGCAGGACACTATCACAGCTCGGGGTCGAAGTTTGGAGTTCAGCTCTGGTGTTCTGTAAGGAGTTTGTAGGTTCTCCCCGTGACCACGTGGGTTTCCTCCGGGTGCTCCGGTTTCCGCCCACAGTCCAAAGGGGTACCAATTGGCAGGTTAATCGGTCATAGTAAATTGTCCTGTGATTAGGCTAGGTTGAGAGAGGTGGGCTGCTGGGCTGTGCAGCTCGTTGGCCTGGAAGGCCCTTTTCTGCACAGAAATAAATAAAACAGGTCTGAGGGATTTACAGAGCATGGCGCAAGAAAAAAAAATCTGTGGGCGGAAATGCCTTCCCGAGCAATGAGAAGAGAGCACGTCCTGGGTCATGGGGGCCAATCGTGATGGACGCCCCCTTTTTGAGCATTACCTTTAGAGGGTGTCCTGGATGCTGGGGAGGCTGGTGGCCGTGGTGGAGCTGGCCGAGTTTACACCTCTCTGCAGCTCATTCCCGATCCAGTGCATTCCACCCTCTCCCCCGCCCACCATACCAGACGGTGATGCAGCCGGTTAGAACACTCTCCGCAGTACACCTGGAGAAACTTGCCAGTGTCTTTGGCGACACACCGGATCTCCTCAGACTCCTGGTGAGACGCAGCCGCTGCCATGTCTCCTTTGTAGCTGCATCGATACGTTGGGCCCTTGGAGATGCTGGCCCCCTGGACCTTGGAACTGCTCCCCCTCTCCATTACCGATCCCTCGATGAGGACTGGCGTGTGTTCCCTCGACTTCCCCTCCCTGACAATCGATCCCTTGGTCTTACTGACGCTGGATTCTAAAAGGAGGCACACCTCTTGGTTCAATATTAAAGTTTATCGTCGTCAGACCGTAAAATTGTACAACCGAGCGAAACAACCACCACGGCGAACCCTCGCAACATACATCACACACAGCACAAAAAAAATTATACCAGAAATAAGTTAATAAATACGATTCAAAATGCATGCACAGGTGAGCAGTGAACAGCTGGCTGTCCCAGTGACGAGTCCTTTGGGGGGTGGGGGGTATTTAGGCAGGGTATTCATTGGTCTCACAGCCTGGGGGAAGAAGCTGCTACCCAGTCCTGGTCCTGAATCCTGGAGGCTCTTCCTTCCATGTTTTATGTCCACCCGTTGAACCGTGTACCTCCTTCCTGATGGTTCCTCCTTCCACGTTTTACCTTCACCCGTCGACTCGGTGTGCCTCCTTACTGGCGGTAGTGGGTCAGAGAGACTGTGGGATGGGTGGCAGGGAGCCTCAGCAGTGCTCCCGGTACACAGTGGGGAGGGAGACCCCGGCGATCCACTCGGTGGGGGTATTCATAGCGAATGTGTACGTGATAGGACTGTATGTGGGCATTTTCAACTCTTTGACAGAGATCAACATGTGCATTGTGTTCAGCAGTTGGTGTTATTACCTTGTGATTGTTGTTAATAAACTGTGATCTCCAACCGCGTCTTCTACTTTCAGAGCAGAAATGTACCCTCCTGGGAATGAAGGGGTTAACATATGAGGAGCCTTTGATGGCTCTGGGCCTGTTCTGGCTGGAGTTTAGAAGAATGAGAATATTGAAAGGCCTTGGTTGGGGAGAGGATGTTTCCAATAGTGGGGGAGTCTAGGACCAGAGGACACAGATAGAGTGGATGTGGAGAAGATGTTTCCTATAGTGGGGGAGTCTAGGACCAGAGCACACAGATAGAGTGGATGTGGAGAGAATGTTTCCTATAGTGGGGGAGTCTAGGACCAGAGCACACAGATAGAGTGGATGTGGAGAGGATGTTTCCTATAGTGGGGGAGTCTAGGACCAGAGGACACAGATAGAGTGGATGTGGAGCGGATGTTTCCTATAGTGGGGGAGTCTAGGACCAGAGGACACAGATAGAGTGGATGTGGAGCGGATGTTTCCTATAGTGGGGGAGTCTAGGACCAGGGGACACAGATAGAGTGGATGTGGAGAGGATGTTTCCTATAGTGGGGGAGTCTAGGACCAGAGGACATAGATAGAGTGGATGTGGAGAGGATGTTTCCTGTAGTGGGGAGTCTAGGACCAGAGGACACAGATAGAGTGGATGTGGAGAGGATGTTTCCTATAGTGGGGGAGTCTAGGACCAGAGGACACAGATAGAGTGGATGTGGAGAGGATGTTTCCTATGGTGGGGGAGTCTAGGACCAGAGGGCACAGATAGAGAGGATGTGGAGAGGATGTTTCCTATAGTGGGGGAGTCTAGGACCGGAGGACACAGATAGAGTGGATGTGGAGAGGATGTTTCCTGTAGTGGGGAGTATAGGACCAGAGGACACAGATAGAGTGGATGTGGAGAGGATGTTTCCTGTAGTGGGGAGTCTAGGACCAGAGGACACAGATAGAGTGGATGTGGAGAGGATGTTTCCTATAGTGGGGGAGTCTAGGACCAGAGGACACAGATAGAGTGGATGTGGAGAGGATGTTTCCTATGGTGGGGGAGTCTAGGACCAGAGGGCACAGATAGAGAGGATGTGGAGAGGATGTTTCCTATAGTGGGGGAGTCTAGGACCAGAGGACACAGATAGAGTGGATGTGGAGAGGATGTTTCCTATAGTGGGGGAGTCTAGGACCAGAGGACACAGAGTGGATGTGGAGAGGATGTTTCCTATAGTGGGGGAGTCTAGGACCAGAGGACACAGATAGAGTGGGTGTGAAGAGGATGTTTCCTTTAGTGGGGGAGTCGAAGACCAGAGGACACAGATAGAGTGGACGTGGAGAGGATGTTTCCTATAGTGGGGGAGTCTAGGACCAGAGGACACAGATAGAGTGGGTGTGGAGAGGATGTTTCCTATAGTGGGGGTCGAAGACCAGAGGACACAGATAGAGTGGACATGGAGAGGATGTTTCCTATAGTGGGGGAGTCAAAGACCAGAGGACACAGATAGAGCGGATGTGGAGAGGATGTTTCCTATAGTGGGGGAGTCAAAGACCAGAGGACAGAGATAGAGTGGATGTGGAGGGGGGGGAAGGAGGACAAGGCGACAGGTGAGACCAGTTGTGGAGGAAGGTGGTGGGGGGGGGGAGGGAGTAATACAAGCTGACAGTGATAGGAGAGACCAGATGGGTTGGTGGGGAGCAGGGGGATGAAGTAATAAGCTGTAACGTTCTTAGATGGGAGAAGACAGGAGTGTGGGGTTGAGAGGATATTAAATCAGCCATGATAGAATGGGTGCGCAGATATGATTGGCCAAGTGGCTGAATTCTGCTTATACCTCTAATGGCTGGATAGGGTTATGGGTGGAAGAGGTAAAAAAAAGAGTTGTAGAAGGAAGAATCTAATAGATGAGAAAGGGAAGGAGGAGGGACACCAGGGGGAGGTGATGGGTGGGAGAGGTAAAGGGCTGGAGAGGAAGGAATCTGATAGGAGAGGAGAGTGGACTGTGGGAGAAAGGGAAGGAGGAGGGACACCAGGGGGAGGTGATCGTGGGACAGGTTAAGGGCTGGAGAGGAAGGAATCTGATCGGAGAGGAGAGTGGACCGTGGGAGAAAGGGAAGGAGGAGGGACACCAGGGGGAGGTGATGGGTGGGAAAGGTAAAGGGCTGGAGAGGAAGGAATCTGACAGGAGAGGAGAGTGGACTGTGGGAGAAAGGGAAGGAGGAGGGACACCAGGGGGAGGTGATGGTGGGACAGGTAAAGGGCTGGAGAGGAAGGAATCTGATCGGAGAGGGGAGTGGACCGTGGGAGAAAGGGAAGGAGGAGGGACACCAGGGGGAGGTGATGGGTGGGAAAGGTAAAGGGCTGGAGAGGAAGGGATCTGACAGGAGAGGAGAGTGGACCGTGGGAGAAAGGGAAGGAGGAGGTGATGGGTGGGAAAGGTAAAGGGCTGGAGAGGAAGGAATCTGACAGGAGAGGAGAGTGGACCATGGGAGAGAGGGAAGGAGGAGGGACACCAGGGGGAGGTGATGTGTGGGAAAGGTAAAGGGCTGGAGAGGAAGGAATCTGACAGGAGAGGAGAGTGGACTGTGGGAGAAAGGGAAGGAAGAGGGACACCAGAGGGAGTTGAGGAGAAGAGGAGGGGGAGTGGAATGGGAATTATCAATAGCAATTTGGCACACAGAGCACTAATACAAGTGGTGATGTGGATCCTGGCTGAGCACCAAGTTGCTCACATTTTTAAAATAAATTTATTATCAAAGTATGGACATGTCAGCACATATCATCCCAAGGTTCATTTCAATATACAGTGTCCTGATCCTCGACAGCTGTACGTACCTGAATATGCCAAAGTCCCAGTACTGTGGGGTCCCCTTACTCAAAATCAGGGAGTTGGTGAGGCCACATTGAAGAGTAATGTCCAGTTCGGCTCACCTTGTGATGGGGACGATATCATTCAGGGTGCAACGAGTGCGGAGAAGATTCATGTTCCAACTCGGTGGCACCAGCATTGACTTCTCAGGTCAGGTCAAGTGTCTTTTGTTGTCATTTCGACCATAACTGCTGGTACATTACACAGTAAAAATGAGACGACTCTTTTATCAGGGCCATGGGACGCAGTACAAAAACTAGACTGAACTATGTAAAAAACAACACAGAAAAAAACTACACTAGACTACAGACCTACACAGGGACTGTGTAAACTGCACAAAACAGTGCAGGCATTACAATAAATAATAAACAGGACAATAGGGCAGTAAGGTGTCAGTCCAGGCTCTGGGTATTGAGGAGTCTGATAGCTTGGGGGAAGAAACTGTTACGTAGTCTGGTCGTGAGAGCCCGAATGCTTTGGTGCCTTTTCCAACTTCTAGTGTTTTTATTCGCCCTCCTCATTCCCTGTTCTCCATTTACTCACTTTCACCTCTTCTTCTAACACCTGCCTCTCACCTCTTCCCTAGTGCACCTCCTCCTCCCCTTTCTCCCACGGTCCACTCTCCTCTCCTGTCAGATTCCTTCCTCTCCAGCCCTTTACCTTTCCCACCCATCACCTCCCCCTGGTGTCCCTCCTCCTTCCCTTTCTCCCATGGTCCACTCTCCACTCCGATCAGATTCCTTCCTCTCCAGCCCTTTACCTTTCCCACCCAACACCTCCCCCTGGTGTCCCTCCTCCTCCCCTTTCTCCCACGGTCCACTCTCCTCTCCTATCAGATTCCTTCCTCTCCAGCCCTTTACCTTTCCCACCCATCACCTCCCCCTGGTGTCCCTCCTCCTTCCCTTTCTCCCATGGTCCACTCTCCACTCCGATCAGATTCCTTCCTCTCCAGCCCTTTACCTTTCCCACCCATCACCTCCCCCTGGTGTCCCTCCTCCTTCCCTTTCTCCCACGGTCCACTCTCCTCTCCTATCAGATTCCTTCCTCTCCAGACCTTTACCTCTCCCACCCATCACCTCCCCCTGGTGTCCCTCCTCCTTCCCTTTCTCCCACGGTCCACTCTCCTCTCCTGTCAGATTCCTTCCTCTCCAGACCTTTACCTTTCCCACCCATCACCTCCCCCTGGTGTCCCTCCTCCTCCCCTTTCTCCCATGGCCCACTGTCCTCTCCTATCAGATTCCTTCCTCTCCAGACCTTTACTTTTTCCACTTGGTTGAAACGTGAACGGTCACCGAGTAAAAGAGGAGACCCAGCTGGTAGATATAAAGTAGTCTTTTATTTTTGACTCGCACTCTCACACACTCTCTCTCTCTCTCTCTCTCTCTCTCTCTCTCTCTCTCGCTCCCTCTCTCTCTCCCTCTCCCTCTCCCTCTCCTCCCTCTCTCCCTCTCCCACTCCCTCTCCCTCTCCCTCCCCTCTCTCCCTCTCCCCCTCTCCCCCTCTCTCTCTCTCCCCCTCCCCCTCCCCCTCCCCCTCTCTCCCTCCCACTCCCTCTCCCTCTCCCTCCCCCTCTCTCTCCCTCTCCCTCTCTCTTCCCCTCTCTCCCTCTCTCTCCCCCCCCCCCTCTCTCTCTCTCTCTCTCTCTCTCCCTCCCCCTTTAGAGTCACTCAAGAGAGAGAGAGAGAGAGAGGCTCCCCGACCCAACATTACAGGACATTTTTACGTGTTAAAGAACAAGAGTAAGGGTGACAGAACAATTTTGATAGTTGCCTAATACCCTCATAAGGCTTCCTTTGAGTTGCATGTAGTTTTCAAATTCCCTAGATCTTCTCACTAGCACTCCCAAAACGAGTGTCGCGTTCGTGCAATGGTACATTGATTGCTTTCATGCATCAGCAGACGTCTCAGTCAATTGGATGTCTCCTGGTCCACGATTTACTCTGAGTGTTGTCGTCTGACTCCTATTCATTCTACAGGAAGTCCATTGCATTCATGCAAATGCAGACATCTTAGTCAATTGTCTCCTGGTCTATGATTTACTCTAAGAGCTGTTGTCTGAGTTCCATTCATTCTACAGGAAGTCGATTGCTTTCATGCAAATGCAGACATATATCGATGAAGTGGCTGTTTCCTGGTCTGCAATTTACTGTTCTTAGCTGCACCTTGAAATCAATCCACAATCCATATAACAGACTGGTTGTTGAAGTTCCTATTTGCTGTACGTCCTTCGGCAGTTTGAACGGGGCACGACTACACAAGCGCGTGGAGGTCAGCCAGTGAGAACAGCGTGAAGAGTTTAAAAGGCGACAGATTTATATAGTGAGTGTCAAAGAAGCGGGCGTCAGAGTAGGAAGGCTTTGGCTCAACGGGGATTCGGCGATGAAGGGTCGAGGCGAGCTAGGTGATACAGACAGAAAGTATGTGTGTGAGGTCGGTTTTCTGTGCTTGGTGTCAGATGTGGAGGTCCTGGAGTCTCCCAGCCTCCCGGACGGCCATATCTGCACCAGGTGCATGGAGCTGCAGCTCCTGAGGGACCGTGTTAGGGAACTGGAGATGCAGCTCGATGATCTTCATCTGGTCAGGGAGAGTGAGGAAGTGATAGAGAGGAGCTATAGGCAGGCGGTCACACTGGGGCCATGGGAGACAGCTACGTAGGTAACAGTCAGGAGAGGGAAGGGCAGGAGTCAGATACTAGGGAGTACTCCGGTGGCTGTCCCCCTTAACAATAAGCACTGTTGGAGGAGATGGCCTTCCTGGGGGAAGTGACAGTGGCCGTGCCTCTGGCACAGAGTCTGGCCCTGTGGCTCAGAAGGGAAGAGGAAGGCAGCAGTGATAGGGGACTCAACAGTTAGGGGGTCAGACAGGCGATTGTGTGGACACAGGAAAGCAACATGGATGGTAGTTTGCCTCCAGGAGCACAGCCAGAAGTCATGGCACATATTAGTACCAACGACATAGGTAGGAAAAGGGAGGAGGTCCTGAAAACAGACTACAGAGAGTTAGGAAAGAAGTTGAGAAGTACGATCTCAAAGGTAGTAACCTCGGGATTACGGCCCTGTGCCACGTGACAGTGAGTATAGGAATAGAGTGAGGTGGACGATAAATATGTGGCTGAGGGATTGGAGCAGAGGGCAGGGTTTCATATTTCTGGATCATTGGGACCTCTTTTGGGGCAGGAGTGACCCTGTACAAAAAGGACGGGTTACACTTGAATCCCAGGGGGACCAATATCAAGTCAAGTCAACTTTTATTGTCATTTCGACCATAACTGCTACAGAGCACAGTAAAAATGAGACAACCTTTTTCAGGACCATGGTGCTACATGACACAGTACAAGAACTAGACTGAACTACGTAATAAAAAAAAACACAGAGAAAGCTACACCAGACTACAGACCTACCCAGGACTGCCTAAAGTGCACAAAACAGTGCAGGCATTACAATAAATAATAAACAGGACAATAGGGCAGTAAGGTGTCAGTCCAGGCTTCGGGTATTGAGGAGTCTGATGACTTGGGGGAAGAAACTGTTACATAGTCTGGTCGTGAGAGCCCGAATGCTTCGGAGCCTTTTCCCAGACGGCAGGAGGGAGAGGAGTTTGTATGAGGGGTGAGAGGGGTCCTTCATAATGCTGTTTGCTTTGCGGATGCAGTGTGTGGTGTAAATGTCCGTGATGGCAGGAAGAGAGACCCCGATGATCTTCTCAGCTGACCTCACTATCCGCTGCAGGGTCTTGCGATCCGAGACGGTGCAATTTCTGAACCAGGCAGTGATGCAGCTGCTCAGGATGCTCTCGATACAACCCCTGTAGAATGTGATGAGTGATGGGGAGAGTTTAAACTAGAATTGCTGGGGGTTGGGAACTGAACTGAAGAGACAGATTGGTTCACAAATAGAGAAAACTTGGAGACAAGTGCGAGAGGGAGGATAGGCAGGCGATAGAGAAGGGATGAGCTCAGACCGATGGTTTGAGATGAGTCTAATTCAATGCAAGAGTGTGGATCAGCACTTAGAACTATGATGTTGTGGCCATTACAGAGATGGTGCAGGGGTGGGAATGGCTACTTCAAGTGCCAGGCTTTAGATGTTTCAGAAAGGACGGGAGGGAGGTAAAAGAGGTGGGGGTGTGGCACTGCTGATCAGAGATAGTGCCACGGCTGCAGAAAAGGAGGAAGTCATGGAGGGATTGTCTACGGAGTCTCTGTGGGTGGAGGTTAGCAACGGGATTGGGGTCAATAACTCTACTGGGTGTTTTTTATAGACCACCCAATAGTAACAGGGACATCGAGGTGCAGATAGGGAGACAGATTCTGGAAAGGAGTAATAATAACAGGGTTGTTGTGGTGGGAGATTTTAATTTCCCAAATATCGATTGGTATCTCCCTAGAATGAGGGGTTTAGATGGGGTGGAGTTTGTGTGTTCAGGAAGGTTTCTTGACACAATATGTAGATAAGCCTACAAGAGGAGATGCTGTACTTGATCTGGTATCGGGAAATGAATCTGGTCTGGTGTCAGGTCTCTCAGTGGGAGAGCATTTTGGAGATAATGATCACAATTCTATCTCCTTTGCCATAGCACTGGAGAGGGATAGGAACAGACAAGTTAGGGAATCGTTTAATTGGAATAAGGGGAAATATGAGACTATTTGGCAGGAACTTGGAAGCATAAATTAGAAACAGATGTTCTCAAGGAAATGTAGGGAAGAAATGTGGCAAATGTTCAGGGGATATTTGCGTGGAGTTCTACACAGGTATGTTCCAATGAGACAGGGAAGTTATGGTAGGGTACAGGAACCGTGGTGTACAGAGGCTGTTGTAAATCTGGTCAAGAAGAAAATTAGAGCTTACAAAAGGTTCAAAGAACTAGGTAATGTTAGAGATCTAGAAGATTATAAGGCTAGCAGGAAGGAGCTTAAGAATTAAATTAGGAGAGCCAGAAGGGGCCATGAAAAGGCCTTGGTGGACAGGATTAAGGAAAACCCCAAGGCATTCTACAAGTATGTGAAGAGCAAGAGGATAAGATGTGAGAGAATAGGACCAATCAAGTGTGACAGTGGAAAAGTGTGTATGGAACCGGAGGAGAGAGCAGAGGTCCTTAATGAGTACTTTGCTTCAGTGTTCACTATGGAAAAGGATCTTGGTGATAGCAGTGATGACTTGCAGGGACTGAAAAGCTTGAGCATGTAGATATTAAGGAAGAGGATGTGCTGGAGATTTCAGAAAGCATCAAGTTGGATACGTCACTGGGACCGGATGAGATGTACCCCAGGCTGATGTGCGAGGCGAGGGAGGAGATTGCTGAGCCTCTGACGATGATCTGTGCATTATCAATGAGAGATTCCAGAGGATTGGAGGGATGCGGATGTTGTTCCCTTATTCAAGAAAAGGAGTAGAGATAGCCCAGGAAATCATAGACCAGTGAGTCTTACTTCAGTGGTTGGTAAGTTGATGGAGAAGATCTTGACAGGCAGGATTTATGAACATTTGGAGAGGTATAATATGATTAGGAATAGTCAGCATGGCTTTGTCAAGGACAGGCCGTGCCTTATGAGCCTGATTGAAGTTTTTGAGGATGTGACTAAACACATTGATGAAGGAAGAGCAGTAGATGTAGTGTACATGGATTTCAGCAAGGCATTTGATAAGGTTCCCCATGCAAGACTTATTGAGAAAGTAAGAGGAGGCATGGGATCCAAGGGGACGTTGCTTTGTGGATCCAGAACTGGCTCGTCCACAGAAGGCAAAGAGTGGTTGTAGACGGGACATATTCTGCATGGAGGTTGATGACCAGTGGTGTGCCTCAGGGATCTGTTCTGGGACCCCTACTCTTCGTGATTTTTATAAATGATCTGGATGAGGAAGTGGAGGGATAGGTTAGTAAATTTGCTGATGACACAAAGGTTGGGGGTGTTGTGGATAGTGTGGAGGGCAGTCAGAGGTTACAGCGGTACATTGATAGGATGCAAAACTGGGCTGAGAAGTGGCAGATGGAGTTCAACCCAGATAAGTGTGAGGTGGTTCATTTTGGTAGGTCAAATATGATGGCAGAATATAGCATTAATGGTAAGACTCTTGGCAGTGTGGAGGATCAGAGGGATCTTGGGGTCCGAGTCCACAGGACACTCAAAGCTGCTGTGCAGGTTGACTCTGTGGTTAAGAAGGTGTATGGTGCATTGGCCTTCATCAGTCGTGGGATGGAGTTTAAGAGCCGAGGGGTAATGTTACAGCTCTATAGGACCCTGGTCAGACCCCACTTGGGGTACTGTGCTCAGTTCTGGTCGCCTCACTACAGGAAGGATGTGGAAACCATAGAAAGGGTGCAGAGGAGATTTACAAGGATGTTGCTTGGACTGGGGAGCATGCCTTATGAGAATAGGTTGAGTGAACTCGGCCTTTTCTCCTTGGAGCGACGGAGGATGAGAGGTGACCTGATAGAGGTGTACAAGATGATGAGAGGCATTGATCATGTGGATAGTCAGAGGCTTTTTCCCCAGGGCTGAAATGGCTAACATGAGAAGGCATAGTCTTGGCCATTTTATGCTGCCTTTTTGAGGCATCATCGCTCCTGCATTTTATGTGTGTGTGTTGCTCTGGATTTCCAGCTTCCCTTGTGTTCATTGATCATACAGAAACCCGATGAGTGACGGGAACAGGCTGCTCCTGAATCGTCGAGTCTGGTATCATGATACTATGAAACCAAAACCAATACAGACAAGAGTAGAAACTGCAACAGGTTCCACCAGGGAGGCGATGAGACGGGCTTTTGTTTGACCGGCTTCCTGTATAACGAGTCGATCTTGATTTTCAGCTTGTACCTATGAGAGACTCTCGGCAGAGTCACCTGAGGTCATCTTAGACACCAGCACGAACAATTACTCTCGCCTCTCGGTCTGTTACCCCTGCCGATACTCTTTCGACAAACGCAGCATTCCAACCCTTCGTCTACTCAAGATTCAAGATTGTTTACTGTAATTTCCTTCCTTTCTTTTTATAATATTTTTATTCAGAAGAAAAAACAAGATTTACAGAGTGCAACACATAGATACATCTCAATGTAACGTGTACATTCATATATTGTAATAAAATTGATCAAAATGTTATAGCGTAACATATAAAGGAATACCACTCTGTAATCAAAAATTTAAAGATAGGTCATACATCATAAAAGAAATTTTTTTATATAATAAAAAGTCAACCCCCTACCAAAGAAAAAAGCTGATGGATGATAATGGATAAATTAGAAAAAAAACATATTTGCTTAAGAAGAGAAGATAAAAATATACATAAAAGTCTGTGGACTGTTAAACTTTATAAATTGGAAAAGTAATTTAGGAAAGGTCCCCAGATATCATAAAAAGATTGTTTCAAATTTAAGACTGAGCAGCGGATCTTCTCTAAATTTAAATAAGACATAATATCACGTAGCCATTGAAGATGTGTAGGAGGGGCAGACTCCTTCCATTCAAGCAAAATTGCTCTTCTTGCTAAAAGAGAGGTAAAAACTAAAACCTGTAGGTTAGGAGTATTTAAAGTCATATCTTCATTTGCAATAATACCAAACAAGGCAGTAAGGGGATTTGGGTCAAATTGGACCCTAAAAATTTGTGAGAAGGTATGGAATACTTCCCGACAATTGTCAACAAAACTTGCACTCCCAAAAACACATTTTTACAGATACCTTCAAATTAGAGATTTCCTACGTTTCCAATTAACTACTTTTCCTATAGGTCCTGTAATTTCCAGTACGCAAGTTTAAAGGGGAATGAAATATCACTGGACGACAACTTTTTTTAGCATTGTTGCTTCCTCAGATACCAGGGCACAAAGCCATTAACACTGACATCCAAATCATCGAATACACCGCAAAAAGCAGCGGTCCCAACACCAACCCCTGCAGAACATCGCAGGTCAAGCGGATGGCTAAGGTTTTTGACAGTGTTGCTTCCTCAAAGTTCTTTTTTTTTTGTTGCCATTTACGATAGACGGCTTGAACCTGAACACAAATATAATTTCAGGCGACACGAGTGAATCTGCAGATGCTGGAAATAAATAAAAACACAAAATGCTGGCAGAACTCAGCAGGCCAGACAGCATCTGTGGGAGGAGGTAGTGACAATGTTTCGGGCCAAAACCCTTCATCAGGAGTGAGGTTCTCTCTCTCTTTTCCCCCCTTCACTACAATCTCCCCCCAGCCCTATCTTTCTTTCTCTTTTATTTCCCATAATTCTCCACCTTCTCCCCCCAGCCCATTTCCCTCCAGCCTATCACTTCTCAGCTCTCTACTTCATCCTTCCCCCCACTTCTTATCCCCTCTCGACCATCCCATGTTACTTCACTCCTGATGAAGGGTTTCGGCCGGAAACGTCGTCACTACCTCCTCCCGTAGGTGCTGTCTGGCCTGCTGAGTTCTGCCAGCATTTTGTGTTTTTTAATAATTTCAGGCTACTTGCATCATGTAGGAACTTGGGGAAAGGAGATGAACTTTTATTGAATATTGAATGTTTATTGAATGTTGAATGTGATGCATTTAATTTCATAACGTTGCTGATGCTTTGTAGGAGGTGATGCTGTTTAGTTCAACTGAGCTAAAAATGTGTTGTTGATGATTTTTGTTTGTTCTTAGTGACTGAGGCTTCTCACTTAAGTGTCCAACAATAATCAGCCGGCATTGATGGATTCCAGTTGCCCCGATACAATCTCTCCATGACCACAATGTCCTGGGGAAACCTTTCACCGTGCTCGTCACTGACAGTGACAAGATTTGCAGGGACCAAGACTAAATGGGAATGCAGAAAATGAAGCTCAGAATCAGGTTTATTATCATGTGACGTGAAATTTGTTAACTTAGCAGTTCAATGTAATACATAATCTAGCAGAGAGAGGAAGAAAAAATAAATAAAATAAAAACATAATAATAAATAAACAAGTCAATCAATTACATATATTGAATAGATTTTTTTAAATGTGCAAAAAAACAGAAATACTGTGTATTAAAAAAGTGAGGTAGTGTCCAAAGTTTCGCAGTCCAGTCAGAAATCGGATGGCAGAGGGGAAGAAGCTGTTCCTGAATCGTTGAGTGTGTGTCTTCAGGCTCCTGTACCTCCTCCCTGATGGTAGAGGGGAAGAAGCTGTTCCTGAATCGTTGAGTGAGTGTCTTCAGGCTCCTGTACCTCCTCCCTGATGGCAGAGGGGAAGAAGCTGTTCCTGAATCGTTGAGTGTGTGCCTTCAGGCTCCTGTACCCCCTCCCTGATGGCAGAGGGGAAGAAGCTGTTCCTGAATCGTTGAGTGTGTGTCTTCAGGCTCCTGTACCTCCTCCCTGATGGCAGAGGGGAAGGAGCTGTTCCTGAATCGTTGAGTGTGTGTCTTCAGGCTCCTGTACCTCCTCCCTGATGGCAGAGGGGAAGGAGCTGTTCCTGAATCGCTGAGTGTGTGTCTTCAGGCTCCTGTGCCTCCTCCCTATTGGCAGAGGGGAAGGAGCTGTTCCTGAATCGTTGAGTGTGTGTCTTCAGGCTCCTGTACCTCCTCCCTGATGGCAGAGGGGAAGAAGCTGTTCCTGAATCGTTGAGTGTGTGTCTTCAGGCTCCTGTACCTCCTCCCTGATAGCAGAGGGGAAGAAGCTGTTCCTGAATCATTGAGTGTGTGTCTTCAGGCTCCTGTACCTCCTCCCTGATGGCAGAGGGGAAGGAGCTGTTCCTGAATCGTTGAGTGTGTGTCTTCAGGCTCCTGTGCCTCCTCCCTGATGGCAGAGGGGAAGAAGCTGTTCCTGAATCGCTGAGTGTGTGCCTTCAGGCTCCTGTACCTCCTCCCTGATGGCAGAGGGGAGGAAGCTGTTCCTGAATCGCTGAGTGTGTGCCTTCAGGCTCCTGTACCTCCTCCCTGATGGCAGAGGGGAAGAAGCTGTTCCTGAGTTGCTGAGTGTGTGCCTTCAGGCTCCTGTACCTCCTCCCTGATGGCAGAGGGGAAGAAGCTGTTCCTGAATCGTTGAGTGTGTGTCTTCAGGCTCCTGTACCTCCTCCCTGATGGCAGAGGGGAAGAAGCTGTTCCTGAATCGCTGAGTGTGTGTCTTCAGGCTCCTGTACCTCCTCCCTGATGGCAGAGGGGAAGAAGCTGTTCCTGAATCGTTGAGTGTGTGTCTTCAAGCTCCTGTACCTCCTCCCTGATGGCAGAGTGGAAGAAGCTGTTCCTGAATCGCTGAGTGTGTGTCTTCAGGCTCCTGTACCTCCTCCCTGATGGCAGAGGGGAAGAAGCTGTTCCTGAATCGTCGAGTGTGTGCCATCCATGGAGAGGAGGAGTCAACGTTTCAGGTCGAGACCCTTTGTCAGGACTGAAGAGGGAGGGGGCAGGGGCCCTATAAAGAAGGTGGGGGGAGGGTGGTAAACCAATCAGAGGAAAGATCAGGGGGTGGGGGAGGGGGAGCAGGGAGGGGATAGGCAGGAGAGGTGAAGAAGGAATGTAAGGGGAAAGCACTATGTAGTAGAAGAGGGCAGAGTCATGAGAGGTGATAGGCAGCTGGAAGAGGAGACAGAGTGAAGGTGGGATGAGGGAACGGAGAGGGAGGGAATTACCAGAAGTTGGAGAATTCGACGTTCATACCAAGGGGTTGGAGGCTACCCAGATGGTATATGAGGTGTTGTTACTCCAACCGAAGTTTGGCCTCATCATGACAGTAGAGGAGGCCACCCTCCAGACCAAGGGTGTAGCTATGGGCACTCACATGGACCCTAGCTATGCCTGCCTCTTCGTGGGTTACGTGGAACAGTCTATGCTCCAAATCTATACTGGTACTGCTCCTCAACTTCTTCTTTGCTCCATTGATGACGACATTGGTGCTGCTTCCTGTACCCATGCTGAGCTCGTCAAGTTCATCGACTTTGCCTCTAACTTCCACCCAGCCCTCAAATTCACTTGGTCCATCTCGGACACTTCTCTCCCCTTTCTCGATCTCTCGGTCTCCATCTCCGGAGACAGTCTGCCCTCTGACATCTTCTATAAACCCACTGACTCTCATACCTACATCGACTGTAGCTCTTCCCACCCCGCCAAATACAAAAATGCCATTCCCTATTCCCAGTTCCTCCATCTCCGCCGCATCTGCTCCCAGGATGAGGCTTTCTGTTCCAGGACTTCTCAAATGTCCTCTTTCTTTAAGAATCGTGGTTTCCCTTCTGCCGTCATTAATGATGCCCTCACCCACATCTCCTCCATTTCCCGCACTTCAGCCCTTACCCCATCCTCCCGTCACCACAACAGGGACCGTGTTCCCCTTGTCCTCACCTACCACCCCACCAGTCTCCGGATCCAGTATATTATCCTCCGCAACTTCCATCACCTTCAACAGGACCACACCACCGAGCACATATTTCCCTCTCTACCCCTCTCTGCTTTCCACAGGAATCGTTCCCTCCGCAACTCCCTGGTCCACACGTCCCTCCCACAGATCTCCCACCTGGCACTTATCCCTGCAAGCATAAGTGCTACACCTGTCCCCACACCTCCTCTCTTACCACCATTCCGGGCCCCAGACAGTCCTTCCAGGTGAGGCAACACTTCACCTGCGAGTCTGCTGGAGTTGTCTATTGCATCCGGTGCTCCCGGTGCGGCCTCCTCTCCGTCGGTGAGACCCGACACAGATTGGGGGACCGTTTCATCGAGCACCTCCACTCCGTCCACCACAACAGACAGGATCTCCCGGTTCCACCCACTTCAACTCTCCTTCACATTCCCATTCGGATATGTCCATACGTGGCCTCCTCTACTGCCATGATGAGGCCGAACTCCGGTTGGAGGAGCAACACCTCATATACCGTCTGGGTAGTCTCCAGTCCCTTGGTATGAACATCGAATTCTCCAACTTCCGGTAATTCCCTCCCTCTCCCTTCCTCCATCCCATTTTCACTCTGTTTCCTCCTCCAGCTGCCTATCCCCTCCCTCATGGTTCCGCCTTCTTCTACTACGCATAGTGCTTTCCCCTTAATTCCTCCTTCACCTCTCCGGCCTATCCCCTCCCCCACCCCTCGATCTTTCCTCTGATTGGTTTTCCACCCTCCCCCCACCTTCTTTATAGGGCCCCTGCCCCCTCCCTCTTCAGTCCTGACGAAGGGTCTCGGCCCGAAACGTTGACTCCTCCTCTCCACGGATGCTGCCCGACCTGCTGAGTTCCGCCGGCTTGTTTGTACGACCAGATATACTCTGCCCTGAGGTTCAGAATTTATCAGAGGCTACACGTTTCAGTTCATATTCTAGTGCAATCATGATTCTACCATGCGCGAACACAAAGGAAAAACAGTCCAGATCTGACCCATCAGATCCACAGGCGACCCCCACAGTACAGCTTGCCTTCGACCGGGCGGACACCGGGGGGCAGCACCGAGTCTGGCCTGGACGCTTCCCCACACACATGGATGATAACATGCCAAAGAAGAGAGGTTGTGAAAATGAAAAGAAAAATTATTATCAGTTTGCAGAGATGCGGCATGACGTCGAAAACTCTGACAAACTTCTACAGATGTGAGTATGCTGACTGGCTGTGTCACCACCTGGTATGGAAACACCAATGACTCTGAATGGAACATCCTACCAGAAGCAGTGGATACGGCCCAGTCCGTCACCGGTAAAGCCCTCCCCACCACTGAGCACATCGACAAGGAACACTTGTCATAGGAAAGCAGTGTCTGTCATCAAGTGTCCCCACCACCCACGACACGCTCTCTTCTCGCTGCTGCCATCAGGAAGGAGGTACAGGAGCCTCAGGACCCACACCACCAGGTTCAGGAATGGTTATTACCCCTCAACCATCAGGAAGGAGGTACAGGAGCCTCAGGACCCACACCACCAGGTTCAGGAATGGTTATTACCCCTCAACCATCAGGAAGGAGGTACAGGAGCCTCAGGACCCACACCACCAGGTTCAGGAACAGTTATTACCCCCTCAACCATCAGGAAGGAGGTACAGGAGCCTCAGGACCCACACCACCAGGTTCAGGATCAGTTATTACCCCCAACCATCAGGAAGGAGGTACAGGAGCCTCAGGACCCACACCACCAGGTTCAGGAACAGTTATTACCCCTCAACCATCAGGAAGGAGGTACAGGAGCCTCAGGACCCACACCACCAGGTTCAGGAACAGTTATTACCCCTCAACCATCAGGAAGGAGGTACAGGAGCCTCAGGACCCACACCACCAGGTTCAGGGACAGTTATTACCCCTCAACTATCAGGAAGGAGGTACAGGAGCCTCAGGACCCACACCACCAGGTTCAGGAACAGTTATTACCCCTCAACCATCAGGAAGGAGGTACAGGAGCCTCAGGACCCACACCACCAGGTTCAGGAACAGTTATTACCCCTCAACCATCAGGAAGGAGGTACAGGAGCCTTAGGAACAACACCACCAAGTTCAGGAACAGATCACCCCTCAGCCATCAGGAAGGGGGTACAGGTGCCTCAGGACCCACACCACCTGGTTCAAGAACAGTTATTACCCCTCAACCATCAGGAAGGAGGTACAGGAGCCTCAGGACCCACACCACCAGGTTCAGGAATGGTTATTACCCCTCAACCATCAGGAAGGAGGTACAGGGGCCTCAGGACCCACACCACCAGGTTCAGGAATGGTTATTACCCCTCAACCATCAGGAAGGAGGTACAGGAGCCTCAGGACCCACACCACCAGGTTCAGGAACAGTTATTACCCCAGAACCATCAGGAAGGAGGTACAAGAGCCTCTGGACCCACACCACCAGGTTCAGGGACAGTTATTACCCCTCAACCATCAGGAAGGAGGTACAGGAGCCTTAGGAACAACACCACCAAGTTCAGGAACAGTTATCACCCCTCAGCCATCAGGAAGGGGGTACAGGAGCCTCAGGACCCACACCACCAGGTTCAGGAACAGTTATTACCCCCTCAACCATCAGGAAGGAGGTACAGGAGCCTCAGGTCCCACACCACCAGGTTCAGGAACAGTTATTACCCCTCAACCATCAGGAAGGAGGTACAGGAGCCTCAGGACCCACACCACCAGGTTCAGGAACAGTTATTACCCCTCAACCATCAGGAAGGGGGTACAGGAGCCTCAGGACCCACACCACCAGGTTCAGGAACAGTTATTACCCCTCAACCATCAGGAAGGAGGTACAGGAGCCTCAGGACCCACACCACCAGGTTCCGGGACAGTTATTACCCCACAACCATCAGGAAGGAGGTACAGGAGCCTCAGGACCCACACCACCAGGTTCCGGGACAGTTATTACCCCTCAACCATCAGGAAGGAGGTACAGGAGCCTTAGGAACAACACCACCAAGTTCAGGAACAGTTATCACCCCTCAGCCATCAGGAAGGGGGTACAGGAGCCTCAGGACCCACACCACCAGGTTCAGGAACAGTTATTACCCCCTCAACCATCAGGAAGGAGGTACAGGAGCCTCAGGTCCCACACCACCAGGTTCAGGAACAGTTATTACCCCTCAACCATCAGGAAGGAGGTACAGGAGCCTCAGGACCCACACCACCAGGTTCAGGAACAGTTATTACCCCTCAACCATCAGGAAGGGGGTACAGGAGCCTCAGGACCCACACCACCAGGTTCAGGAACAGTTATTACCCCTCAACCATCAGGAAGGAGGTACAGGAGCCTCAGGACCCACACCACCAGGTTCCGGGACAGTTATTACCCCACAACCATCAGGAAGGAGGTACAGGAGCCTCAGGACCCACACCACCAGGTTCCGGGACAGTTATTACCCCTCAACCATCAGGCTCTGGAACCCAAGTGGATAACTTCACTCACACCATCACTGAACTGTTTCCATAACCTGTGGACTCACTTTCAAGGACTCTTCATCTCACGTTCTTGATATTTATTGCTGATTTATTATTATTATTTCTTCCATTTGTATTTGCACAGTTTATTGTCTTCTGCAGATTGGTTGAAAGCCCAGGTTGGTGTGTTCTTCCATTAACTCTGTTATGGTTGTTATTCTGTTCTGGGATTGTGAGGCCCTGGGAAAGGGTTCACTGCTGAGGTAATGGATTCTCTGTTGCCGCAGTGTCACTGGAGATAACGGAATGTGCGTTGGTCAATGAGGGGAGGCATTTATCTTTGCGCTATGCCTGGGAGGAGGGATTCCCACAGGCTTTCGGTTCGGGAGAAGATGCCAGAACGGGGAAGTCGTAGACTGCGGGACGGAGTGGTCGTGGAATGGGTGTCGGGAGTCGGCGACACCCGGGGGAGAAATCGATGGAGAAGGAACAGACCGGAAAGCAGTGGGCCCCAACGTGTGCATTCGACTGTTCCATCAAAATCGGCCCTTTTTTCTTTTTCAACACGAGTGAATCTGCAGATGCTGAAATAAATAAAAAACTCAAAATGCTGGCAGAACTCAGCAGGCCAGACAGCATCTATGGGAGGAGGTAGTGATGACGTTTCAGGCCGAAACCCTTCATCAGGAGTGAAGTAACATGGGATGGTTGAGAGGGGATAAGAAGTGGGGGGAGGGATGAGGTAGAGAGCTGGGAAGTGATAGGCTGGAGGGAAATGGGCTGGGGGAAGGGGAGAATTATGGGAAATAAAAGAGAGAGAAAGGTAGGGCTGGGGGGAGATTGTAGTGGGGGGGGGGGGGGAAGAGAGAGAGAAAGAGAACCAGACTAAAATAATAGATAGGGATGGGGGTAAGGTGGGGCACAGGGGTAACAACGGAGGTCTGTGAGTTGAATGTGCATGCTGGCAGGTAGGAGGCTACCTAGGCGGGAGATAAGGTATTGCTCCATCGACCTGCGTGTGGCCTCATCTTGACAGTAGAGGAGGCCGTGGACAGACATGTCGGAGTGGGAGTGATCTGTGGAATTGAAGTGTGTGGCCGCGGGGAGATCCCGCCACTGCTGGAGGACCGAGCGCCGGTTTTATTTTCTTTACTAACCCTACAGTGAAATTAAGAACTATAAAGCTCAATCGTTTAGTGGCATATTGAATGCTGTTTGTTTTCTCGTGGTACTGAGTTGTAACAGGGGACACATCCACCCAAACGAGGTTTCTCAAGTTTGGTCGGGCCGGAGGCCGCCTCCCCCTTGGTCAAAGCCGCTGGCTGAACCCGGGGACTACAGAGTTATTGAGTATGCCTACAAGAAAATGAAATGCAGGGTCGTATAAGGTGACACACACGTACTTTGCAACTGTCAGGACAGACATTTCATTTGCCAGCACGTCTGTGGGATGGAGGAGGGGAGGGAACTGGAGCTTCTGGATGTGACGACAGGGGAGAACGTGCAAACTCCGCACAGGCAGCACCTGGGATCGGGGGCGGACTTGGGTCACTGGTGCTCCGGGGCAGCTGCTTCAGCTCTCCACCGCCAACCTCCCCCCCCCCCCCCTCCGCCCGGGCAATTAGCTCTGTTACCGGCCTGCCGACCTCCTCCCTCGCCCGTCACCATCTCCCTCTCCGGCCTCGGCTGTGTGGGTGTCTCTGCCTGAACTTTTCAGTCAACAGATGTACGCACAGAAGAGCAGAACGGATGCTGCCGAGGTGCAAAAGGATGTAAAGGGCAATAGATTCAGTAATTCTTGTGGTAAACCATGTATACCTGTCTGGACACGCCCCCTCTGCTGACTGCTCCTGTGGATCCTCCCACTGACCCCTGTATAAAGGCGGTTGGAGGCACTGCTCCTCCCTCAGTCTCCGAGATGTTGTGCTTCCTTTTCGCTGTTAATAAAAGCCTATCGTTCACTTCCAGTCTCCTAGAGTTATTGATGGTGCATCAATTCTAAATCACGCCCAGTGGAAAAGCAGAAATCTTTCATGTTGCTATGTTGACTACCAACAGGGATTTGTCTCTGTCCCACACTCATGGTAAATAGAATTCGTTAATATATTTAACGACCGAATGCTTGTGAAATTCCTTTCAGCATCTGGCAAAGCACTGGCGTGCTATAATCACCTTATCTATTAACCACCGTAAAACATCGACCACGGGTTTTCCCTTATGCGACGTTGTGTCATGTTCAGATTTAGAGAAGTTTCATTGCTCGATTTCTGAATCTCGTCAAGACTTTCAAACATGGTGGGGACCTTTTCTGAATTATTTTCAAAACCTGCAATTCGTTGTTTGAACTCAGGTGTTGGCTATCGTTAATTTTTATTATATGAGAAGTTATTTTACCTTCTCTTCTCCTTTATGAACAGCTTCGGTCCCTGGTAGGAGTTAGAATCCTTTTATTTGTAATAAATTAGTACATTTCAATATAACCATTGATGGGTATCTGAGCAGTCAGGGCATCAAAGGTTATGGTGAGAAGGTGGGGGGTAATGGGACTAAAGGGGAGATTGGATCAGCTCGTGATGAAATGGCAGAGCAGACTCGATGGGCCGAATGGCCAGCTTCTGCTCCTATATCTTATGTCTATTGATTAACTTATATATAACCTATACGGGGTAATGAGATTGTTATTATGGACAGATATAATGTAATTGGTAGTTTTAAAAAATTTTTTTGACCTTTTATATACAATTTCTTGTACGTGGAATTCTTCTATGTGGAAACTAATAAAAATATTGGAAAAGAAAGAAAATAAGTTGCAGCGTTAGCCAGGGCGGCTCTCTAAGCCCACGCTGGCTCTGTCTCACTTTAAACCCGCTCTCAAATTCACTGAAGCAGATGAAAATCGGGTGTCAAATCAGAAACGAGTCCTACCTTAACACACCTCCGATAGGGGGATGAGTTGAAAGGCTCCTTCATCAGTGAAGCTAAAGCATTTAATTCAAATCGTGAGACTATTTTTGAAAGATATAAACATGAACTTTGCAAGCAAACACAAGGAAATCTGCAGATGCTGGAAATTCAAACAACACACACAAAATGCTGGTGGAACGCAGCAGGCCAGGCAGCATCTATAGGGAGAAGCACTGTCAACGTTTCGGGCCGAGACCCTTCGTCAGGACTAACTGAAAGGAAAGATAGTAAGAGATTTGAAAGTAGGAGGGGGAGGGGGAAATGCAAAATGATAGGAGAAGACCGGGGGGGGGGGGGGGATGAAGCTAAGAGCTGGAAAGGTGATTGGTGAAAGTGATACAGAGCTAGAGAAGGGAAAGGATCATGGGACGGGAGGCCTCGGGAGAAAGAAAGGGGGAGGGGAGCACCAGAGGGAGATGGAGAACAGGCAAAGTGATGGGCAGAGAGAGAGAGAAAAAAAAGGAGGGGGGAAAAAACTAAATATATCAGGGATGGGGTAAGAAGGGGAGGAGGGGCATTAACGGAAGTTAGAGAAATCAATGTTCATGCCATCAGGTTGGAGGCTACCCAGCCGGTATATAAGGTGTTGTTCCTCCAACCTGAGTGTGGCTTCATCTCGACAGCAGAGGAGGCCATGGATAGACATATCAGAATGGGAATGGGACGTGGAATTAAAATGTGTGTCCACTGGGAGATCCTGCTTTCTCCCGAGGCCTCCCGTCCCATGATCCTTTTCCTTCTCCAGCTCTGTATCCCTTTTGCCAATCACTTTTCCAGCTCTCAGCTTCATCCCACCCCCTCCGGTCTTCTCCTATCATTTCGCATTTTCCCCTCTCTCTCCTACTTTCAAATCTCTTACTATCTTTCCTTTCAGTCAGTCCTGACGAAGGGTCTCGGCCCGAAACGTTGACAGTGCTTCTCCCTGCAGATGCTGCCTGGCCTGCTGCGTTCCACCAGCATTTTGTGTGTGTTGTTTGTATTGAACCAGTTTCAGATGTTGGGGCCACTTTCCTGAATCCTCCTCACACTCCCGGTCAGCAGGGGGCAGTATTGAACCTGTCTTGGATGTTGGGACCACTCTCCTGAATCCTCCTGGTCAGCAGGGGGCGGTATTGAACCTGTTTTAGATGTTGGGACCACTCTCCTGAATCCTCCTCACACTCCCGGTCAGCAGGGGGCGGTATTGAACCTGTTTTAAATGTTGGGACCACTCTCCTGAATCCTCCCGGTCAGCAGGGGGCGGTATTGAACCTGTTTTAAATGTTGGGACCACTCTCCTGAATCCTCCCAGTCAGCAGGGGGCAGTATTGAACCTAGTTTAGATGTTGGGACCACTATCCTGAATCCTCCCGGTCAGCAGGGGGCGGTATTGAACCTGTTTTAGATGTTGGGGCCACTTTCCTGAATCCTCCTCACACTCCCGGTCAGCAGGGGGCAGTATTGAACCTGTCTTGGATGTTGGGACCACTCTCCTGAATCCTCCCGGTCAGCAGGGGGCGGTATTGAACCTGTTTTAGATGTTGGGACCACTCTCCTGAATCCTCCCGGTCAGCAGGGGGCGGTATTGAACCTGTTTTAGATGTTGGGACCACTCTCCTGAATCCTCCTCACACTCCCGGTCAGCAGGGGGTGGAATTGAACCTGTTTTAGATGTTGGGACCACTCTCCTGAATCCTCCTCACACTCCCGGTCAGCAGGGGGTGGAATTGAACCTGTTTTAGATGTTGGGACCACTCTCCTGAATCCTCCTCACACTCCCGGTCAGCAGGGGGCGGTATTGAACCTGTTTTAAATGTTGGGACCACTCTCCTGAATCCTCCCGGTCAGCAGGGGGCGGTATTGAACCTAGTTTAGATGTTGGGACCACTATCCTGAATCCTCCCGGTCAGCAGGGGGCGGTATTGAACCTGGTTTGAGTCCTGACGAAGGGTCTCGGCCCAAAACGTCGACAGCGCTTCTCCCTGTAGATGCTGCCTGGCCTGCTGCGTCCCACCAGCATTTTGTGTGTTGTTGTTTGTATTGAACCAGTTTCAGATGTTGGGGCCACTTTCCTGAATCCTCCTCACACTCCCGGTCAGCAGGGGGCAGTATTGAACCTGTCTTGGATGTTGGGACCACTCTCCTGAATCCTCCCGGTCAGCAGGGGGCGGTATTGAACCTGTTTTAGATGTTGGGACCACTCTCCTGAATCCTCCTCACACTCCCGGTCAGCAGGGGGCGGTATTGAACCTGGTTTAGATGTTGGGACCACTCTCCTGAATCCTCCTCACACTCCCGGTCAGCAGGGGGCGGTATTGAACCTGTTTTAGATGTTGGGACCACTCTCCTGAATCCTCCTGGTCAGCAGGGGGCGGTATTGAACCTGTTTTAGATGTTGGGACCACTCTCCTGAATCCTCCTCACACTCCCGGTCAGCAGGGGGCGGTATTGAACCTGTTTTAGATGTTGGGACCACTCTCCTGAATCCTCCCGGTCAGCAGGGGGCGGTATTGAACCTGGTTTGAGTCCTGACGAAGGGTCTCGGCCCGAAACGTCGACAGCGCTTCTCCCTGTAGATGCTGCCTGGCCTGCTGCGTCCCACCAGCATTTTGTGTGTGTAACATGAACTTTGGACAGGATCAGTGCCGAATATTAAACATCGAGAAAGGTGCAATGAAGCTACCAGAATACAAAACAGAGCAGCAGGAGACAGCACGTCCGATGGACGAATATAAAAAATATAAGTATTTGGGATATCATCAAGGAAAGAAAATAGATCATAGTGCAATAAAGGGAAAACTTTTGACAGAATTCAGTTCAAGGCTGAAGAAAATCTTCCAAACCGAGCTCCACAGTAAAAATCTAACAAAGGCAATAAACACTTTCACCAGACCCACAGAAACATAAACTTCTGGCAAATTATCTTGGTCCGAAACCGACCGGGAAAATTTACAGAGAAGAGTAAGAACTGAAGTGACAAATTCCGGGAAAACATTATGTACACTCGGGAGTGCTCACTCTACCCAGGGAAGAAGGAGGAAGAGGAATAACAGACGTCAAAAATCTGCACAATGGTCAGACGAAGCTTCACCAACAAAAATCCCTGTGGGCATGCGCAATTCTGATAACAAGTACACACCACGAAACTTAAATGAGAGCACAGCCCAGAAAAATGAAGAATTATCTCTACTGAAGAAAAAGTTAACCAGTTGAAGAGCACGCCCCTCCGTGGAAGACATTCCCCATGATCTGAGCAGGCTCGATGTCGATAAGGAAGCATGGAACGCCTGGCTCAGTGTTGGGGACCTCTTCCCAGAAACAGCAGATTTCTTTGTGGCAATACAGGACCAGGAGGTAAATTATCTTAAAACGCACAACAAAAGACCAACAAATTCCAGTTGACAAATATAGAAAATGCCAAGAGAAACCAGAAACAATCCTGTGGCAGTTTAACTCAATCTGATTACTCGCTCAGGCACAATTAAGTTGGCAAGCGTCATTCACCAAAAGCTTGCTTTGAATACACACCTTACTCTGAATCCAGTTTTAGAGTCAGAGTCTGTCAGTACCTCCAGCTGAACTCTGTCCTTTTGTGTGTTTTTCCCCGCTAGTTGTCAGTCTGTGGTTTTGTATTTCCATGTGCTCTTGCCCCCGCTCCTGCTCTACTCTGGCCCCTGTATCACTGAGTATCCGTCTCTCATCTGTTTCTCATTATTACCTGTGTTGCTGTCACCTGTGTCTCACTGTGCTCCACCGATCATCCGCCTCTCTGTTTATTGCTCAGTGTATTTCAGTCCAGTGTTTTCACCAGATTGTGCCAGTGAATTTTCCTGAGCCTTTCCAGCATTCGTATCCGTACTCTGTCCGTCTGAATAGCGACTCTGCCTGTTTCCTGATTCTGGTTGTTTTGGATTTCTCTGGATGTTTTGACCTCTGCCTGAACTTCGACGCCGACCTTGTTTGCAACTCGGGATTTGCTACTCAATTAAAATCACGGTGTGCACAGTCCTGGGTCTGTGACTGGATCCCCGCTCCAGCGTCCTGACAGAGACCCACAAATTATAGAACATAGAACAGAGAATAGTACAGCACATTACAGGCCCTTCGGCCCACAATGTTGTACTGACCCTCAAACCCTACATAGCCCCCCACCTTAAATTCCTCCCTATACCTGTCTAGTAGTCTCTTAAACTTCACCAGTGTATCTGCCTCCACCACTGACTCAGGCAGTGCATTCCACGCACCAACCACTCTCTGAGTGAAAAACCTTCCTCTAATATCCCCCTTGAACTTCCCCCCCCACCTTAAATTATGTTACAACCAATCCATTATTACAGGTAGGTCAATCCATAATAACTGTCCCGATATAATATTCAGATTCAGTTTATTGTCATTTAGAAACCACAAATGCAATGCAGTTAAAAAATGAGACAACGTTCCCCCAGAATGATATCACAAAAACACACGACAAAACAGACTCCACCAGAAAATCCACGTAACGTTTGGCAATCCCCAATCCAGAGTCCGGAGAGGCTGCTGAGTATTAACATTGCGCTACCGTCTTAGCACGTTCCCCGGAAAGGAGCTCCAAATCCACCAGACAGAACAAGACCAAAAACTAAAGCTACAAGACCTGCACAAAACCACATAGTTACAACATGTAGTTACAACAGTGCAAACAATAGCATAATTGATAAAAAACAAACTATGGGCACAGTAAAAATAGTCCGAAGATGTTAAAGGAGTATAAGTTCAAAAGAAATCACCACACAGTTTCCACAAGTCCCCAGGGTCCCGACAGACTCGTCATCCCACCCCTCTGGCAGAAGGGAATACCCCCGCTATGGACTTCCGAGGCACTGCCCGACTCAGCCTGGCAGACGCAGCGCATAATGGAAGCTCCATTGAACCCAGCCTCGCAGACTCAGCACACACCGAAAGCGACTTGACCGCAGCGGACTCCGAGTCCGTCGAACCGCCGAGCCGGCGACCATCCCCTCCGGCACAGCTTCTCCGAGCACCATCCTCTGCCGAGCGTATTAAGCCGGCCCCGCCAACGGCCATCGGCAACGCGACCCCGAGAACTGGGGGCCTGTTCTTCCCAGCAGAGTCCCGGACCTCACAGCAGCAGCAGCAACGAAGAGGGCCTTCCTGGAGATTCCCCGATGTTCCTCCGTGCTTCCATGTCTGTTTTCAACCGATTATGATTGCGCACGGCCACCCCGCTTCACAGATAACGGATAATCAGCTCCGGAGTGGCCGCTGCAAGCTGCGTCACGCCGCCATCTTGGATCTTATTACAGGAACAACAATCAAGGACAACTTACTTTAATACATATAGCCATTCGAAGCACACATTACCTACAGAAATCAGTAAGTGAAAACACCAGTGATATGTTGAATTAAAAGAGGAAATTGACGGACTATGGAACATGAACAAGGTATACATTGTCCCAGTAGTAATATCTACAGCGGTGGGGAGGGCTTTACCCGTGATGGACTGGGTTATATAACACTACACAATGGCATTAAACCATTTGGGCTGCACAGCAATATCTGTCTGAATCTTCGGAAAAACCACAATACTGAACACAATACAGTCCAAAGGTTCCTAGTCATTGAGAAATGGACGTGCCCATACCTCGGGTTCAGCCGAGGAAAAACAAATGACAATAAAAAATAATAATAAGGAAATAGGCAATAAATATTCAGGACATGAGATGAAGAGTCCCTGAAAGTGAGTCCATAGATTATGGGAACATTTCAATGATGGGGCGAGTGAAGTTATCCCCTCTGGTTCAGGATCCTGATGGTTGAGGGGTAATAACTGCTCCTGAACCTGGTGGTGTGGGTCCTGAGGCTCCTGTACCTCCTTCCTGATGGTTGAGGGGTAATAACTGCTCCTGAACCTGGTGGTGTGAGTCCTGAGGCTCCTATACATCCTTCCTGATGGTTGAGGGGTAATAACTGTCCCTGGACCTGGTGGTGTGGGTCCTGAGGCTCCTGTACCTCCTTCCTGATGGTTGAGGGGTAATAACTGTCCCTGGACCTGGTGGTGTGGGTCCTGAGGCTCCTGTACCTCCTTCCTGATGGCAGCTGTGAGAAGAGAGCACGGCCTGGGTGGTGGGGGCCCCCGATGATGGACGCTGCTTCCCTGCATGGAGATGTGCTCAGTGGTGGGGAGGGCTTTACCCGTGAAGGACTGGGTTATCTAACACTTCTCTCTGTAGGAGTTTCAGTTCAAGGGCATTGGTGTTTCCAAAGAAGCAGTCAATAAACTCTCCACCGCACGTCTGTAGCAGTTCGTCAAAGTTTCAGATGACATGCCGAATCTTCGCCAGCTCCCAAGGTGCCGCCGTGCTTTCTCCGTAACCGCACTTGCGTGCTGGGCCCAGGACAGATCTTCCGAAATGATAACGCCGAGGAATTTAAAGTTGCTGACCCCCTCCGCCTCTGATTTCCTCCTCTTCCTGAAGACAATCATCCATCCGCTCCTCGGTCTTGCTGTGGCACCAGACTCTCAGCCTCTAAATCCGTTACCCCGGGCTGACATATCTCATAGCAAAGGGCCTGCATTTATGGCGAGAGGGGGTGATTTTGAAGAGGATGTGTGTGGCAAGTTTCTCTTGCACGGAGTGTTGGGTGCCTGGGGTGACGGTGGAGGCCGGAGCATTAGGGACTTCTAAGAGACGTTCGCAGAGACACGTGAATGGGAGGAAAATCGAAGGATATGGACGTGGTGCAGCCAGAAGAGTTCAGCTGGCCGTTTGACAACTAATTCGACTGGTTCAGCACGGCATTGTGGGCCGAAGGGCCTGTCCCTGCGCTGTTCAGTCGCACGCGGAACAAAGCACGTGTAGCACAGTAACGCTTTACAGTTCCAGCCTTCCGGGTTCAATTCCCACCCCTCTTCCATCTTCGACACCCGACCTTTCAATTTTTGCGTCAGGGGTGTGGCCCCCTGCCACCGTGCGAGAAAGACCGGAGGATCCCCACTTGTACGTCACCTTCTTCCTTACTCCCTCCACCTCGTCAGCCTCCGGCCAGGTAACCCCGGAGCCAGCCGCCTGCTATCAGATTGCCGGGCTCCCTGTTTACGAGACTTAACTGTGTCTTTCTTTTTACTGAGAGCCTGTTAAAGGCTCGCCAGTGCAATGTCCCATAAAAAATTTAAACCTTTGTTACGTGAGCTTCCCAGCGTGCCTGAGAGTAACTGTAGCCCTTAAAGTTCCTTAAGTTTGTTATAGCCGGGGGGTGGACATGGGGTCGAGCTCCCACCACCTATTAAACGCTCCCAGTGACGGGCATCTCAAACAGCCCCTGACAACCAAGTCCAGCTCCCGGCCTTCACGCTCAAAGTGAATTTTATTATCAAAGTAGATATTTGTCACCCTGATTCCTGCAGACGTGCTCAGCAAATCTACCAGATAACGTCCCTAACAGAACCGATGGCTTAACAGCCGGAGGGCAGAAGGAAACAAACTTCTCAAGTACAAATGGAAATAATAATAATAATTATTAATAAACAAGCAATAAAGATCGAGAGCTTGAGACGAAGAGCCCTTGGAAGTGGGTCCGCTGGCTGTGGGAACCGTTCCGCGATGGGGCGAGGGAAGTTACCCCCTTTGGTTCAAGGTGTTTGAGGGGTGGCGACTGTTCCTGAACCTGACACGAGGAGGGTCACCGGCTCTTTAAAACCAGTCGCTCCGGGCAGATGGGGCTCGTCGGCCACGGTCGGCAGCTCGTCTCGGATCTCAAACCCCCGCTGTACCCACTCACAGGGGGGGCTTCCGGAGTGATCCCCGAGGGACAATCCGGAGCTGGTGTCCCTGAGGCAGTCCTACGTTGAGTTCGACGCTGACCGGCAACTCCTGGTGCCAGACTGTATCGGTCTCTGCCGTTCCTTTGGGTTCATCAGCTGCGTGGAGAGGGGGAGCCCGCTACACGGGCAACAGCTCACTCTCCGTATTGTACTGACTAGGCTCGCGTAGATAGACAGCTGGGACGCAACATCCACGGCCGACCCTGACCGATGGAGACCTCAGCAGCCTTCTTCAGTTTCTTCATCAATGGAATGAAGTACCAGGATTGAGACTCGGCGACAATATAGACAATAGACAATAGGTGCAGAAGTAGACCATTCGGCCCTTTGAGCCTGCACCACCATTCTGAGATCATGGCTGATCATCTACTATCAATACCCGGTTCCTGCCTTGTCCCCATATCCCTTGGTTCCCCTATCCATAAGATACCTATCTAGCTCCTTCTTGAAAGCATCCAGAGAATTGGCCTCCACTGCCTTCTGAGGCAGAGCATTCCAGACCCCCACAACTCTCTGGGAGAGGAAGTTTTTCCTTAACTCTGTCCTAAATGACCTACCCCTTATTCTCAAACCATGCCGTCTGGTACTGGACTCTCCCAGCATCTGGAACATATTTCCTGCCTCCATCTTGTCCAATCCCTTAATAATCTTATATGTTGCAATATGTGTCCGGGTGTTTCTGAATTGCTTTGCAGCTAGTTGAGTACAGCATTGTGGGCCGAAGGGCCTGTTCAGGGGCTCAGTTCCAAGCCTGGTGTCAGCGTCGTGTACGTCTGCGGGGGGGCAGGATGGTTGGAGACTCCAGCGACTGCAGGTGGTGGAATCCCATCTCAAACAGGAGAGAATCTGCAGCACAGACAAAACGCTGGAAGAACTCAGCAGGCCGGGCTGCATCTGTGGAAACGAGTCGACGTTTCGGGCCGAGACCCTTCGGCAGGACTGGGGGGAAGGAAAGCTGAGGAGTCAGAGGTAGAGGATGAGGGCGGGAGGGGGAACACAAGGTGACAGGCGGATCTGGGAGGGAGGGGAGTGAAGTAAGAGCCGGGAAGTTGATTGTTGAACGAGACAAGGCCATGGAAGAAAGAAAAAGGTGAAGGGGGGGTGCACCAGAGGGAGGCGATGGGCAACAGCCCGCTCTCCGTATCGTACAGCCCTGGCTTGCGTATCTAGGCGGCTAGGTCACAAATTTAATGGTCAACCCTGACAAACAGAGGCTGCACTCATCCTTGGGTGAGAGCGTAACTTAATTCAGTCTGCTTACAACGAAACGTAGGGGGACATTGGGAAGTACCCCAACCAGATGGATCACGGCCTGGTCTGGGAGCACCAACGCCCAGGAACGGAGAAGCCTACGAGAAAAGCAGTGGACGCAGCCCAGTCCGTCCCAGGAAAAGCCCGGCCCACCATTGAGCCCTGTCGCCAGAGAGCGAGGCCGGGTTCCAGTTCAGTGTGCCTACGATCCTCCGGGGCCGAGGTGCAAAACGCCGAGCCAAGGGTCGCGCACAGCACCAAGCCCGCGTGCACCGAGCTTTGGGGGCGGCAGGGTAGCTCCTCCGCCCCCCGGTGCCCACGACCTGGGTTCAATTCCCGCCGCTGCCGACTCCGGTTTCCTCCCACGAACCGAAGGCGTGGCGGTTAGGAGGTTAATCGGTGATCGTAAATCGTCCCGCGATTAGGCCGGGGTTAAATCGAGGCGTTTGGCGGGTGACGCGGGTCGAAGGGCTGGAAGTACCTGCTACTCGCTGTAGCTCAGTAAATAGATAGCAGTAAATACACAGACACAAAGAAATGATACAAATAGATATATCACACTCCCTGAGTGTCAGGTCCTGCAGATCGTTGGTGTGTTGTTGTCAGCAAAAACAAGCCCTCAGCAGCTGCGCAGGTCCACTCTGTGGTTAAGAAGGCGTATAATGTATTGGCCTTCATCAATCATGGGGTTGAATTTAAGAGCCGAGGGGTAATGTTGCAGCTATATAGGACCCTGGTCCGACCCCACTTGGAGTACTGTGCTCAGTTCTGGTCACCTCACTACAGGAAGGATGTGGAAACCACAGAAAGGGTGCAGAGGAGATTTACGAGGATGCTGCCTGGATTGGAGAGCACGCCTTATGAGAAATCTGACTCCGTTATCGCCCAGATAATGCGACGTTCCTCAGATTAGAAGGAACTAATCATATTCACAATCCCAAAACAATTGAAATAAATCCTCTGGGTATAAACCACAAATATCAGAATTAAACCTTGTCAAATAAACATTGGTTGGATAATATCTATGTACAATTTTAAGTGAAACATTTTGGGTTGATGTTAATATATTAATATGAATTTTACTTTTTGTTTTGAAAATGTCTTATCTGGGTTTACTAATAATACCACATCTTGTAGGGATCATTTCTTTATCATAAATCTTTTGTTAATTTACAGCAAATTTTACATCCAGAAGTGGAAATACAGCAATGAGAAACCTTCATTTATATTTTTTTACCTGTCTGGACGTGCCCCTCTGCTGACTGCTCCTGTGGCTCCTCCCACAGACCCCTGTATAAAGGCGATTGGAGGCACTGCTCCCCCCTCAGTCTCCAGGATATTGTGTGGTCGTCTCTTGCTGCTAATAAAAGCCTATCGTTCGCCTCCTGTCTCCGAGAGTTATTGATCAGGGTTACACCTCAGAGCTGAGGAGTCTCATCAATTTACTGTTTACAATCTTTTCTGAATAAATTAGAATCTAATTGCTCAATTTATATTTGCATTTTATGCGCTGAGTTAAAAGCTTATTTTTTTTTAAGTTCAATTTGTTCACCCGCAGTATTGTATGTGGTTCAAAAATTAGAAATTAGATTTCTTCATCTTCAAATGTGATATTACTTTTGTAGGGGGTGCGAACATTAATCAGACATTTCCTAGGGGTGTGAGGCATAGAAAAGGTTGGGAACCACTGGTCTAGATATACCTTCTTCTGTCCAGTGGTACTTAGAGGGGTGAACACAAAGTACACTGCAGATGCTGTGGTCAAATCAACACGTACAGACGGAGGGTCTCGGCCCAAAATGTCGACAGCTCCTTTCAACAGATGCTGAGTTCATCCAGCTTGTTTGTACGTGTTTAGGGTGGATTTTCTTGTTTATTTATATATTTAAAGTTAATAGTTATATGTTTGTTGCTGCTTATGCGCAATTCCCTGGTTTTGTTTGCGTATGTTTAGCGTTTCTGTTTTTGTTTGCGTTCAATAAAAATAAAGTTTTAAAAAAAAATCTAAAAAACTGAAAAAGGAATAGGTTAGGACTTTATTCCCTGGAGTGTAGAAGAATGAGGGGAGATTTGATGGAGGTGTATAAAATTATGATGGGTACAGATAGAGTGAATGCAAGCAGACTTTTTCCACTGAGGCTACGGGAGAAAAACCTAGAGGACATGGGTTAAGGGTGAAGGGGGAAAAGTTTAAAGGGAACATTGGGGGGGGGGGGGCTTCTTCACACAGAGAGCGGTGGGAGTGCGGGATGAGCTGCCGGATGAAGTGGTGAATGCGGGCTCACTTATAACATTCAGGAAAAACTTGGACAGGTACGTGGATGAGAGGGGTAGGGAGGGATATGGGCCAGGCGCAGGTCGGCGGGACTAGGCAGAAAAAATGGTTCGGCACAGCCAAGAAGGGCCGAAAGGCCTGTTTCTGTGCTGTAATGTTCTATGGTTCTAATCAAGACACGCTGTTGCATCACGTGGGTAGCGTGCCGATGGAAAGAGCTGATGGACCAGTTAATGTAACGACTACACCACTTTATGCCGCTAAAGCACCGCACGTATTCTGAAAATCTACGACTTAAAAAGCGTCAAAAGTTCGCAGTTAAATTTATTTACTCAGCAAAACCTAGGGTTATAGCCTTGCATTAATTCCACTAACATCCTACCAAAAGCGTTAAAAAAAAACCCAACCGATTCCAGCAGTAAGGTGTCCAAACTTCAATAATTGTTTACCTTGAAGTTCGACCCCCCCACGTGCAGAAAAATTTGCCCTTCGGGCAAGTTTGAAATCTTTAACGCGCACGCCACTCTCTGCGTGGAAGGCCTACCTCTGTTGCCCCTCCTAAACGTTCCCTCAGTCAATTCAAAAGATGACCCCACCGGTGTTAGCTTTTGCCGTCCCCCCAAGAAAAAGGCTGTGGCCGCCCACTTACGGGTGCAGAGCGGTGGGTGTGTGGAACGCCCTGCCCGGGGGTGCGGGGTAGTGTTAGGAGGCAGATACGTCAGGGATAGAGAGAAGTGGAGAGGTATATGGAGAGGCAGTAGAGACGGAAGGAATCAGGGGTTCTGAACCTGAGCTCCAGGGACCCCTCGCTTCACGGTGGCACGGAAAAGGTTGAGCAACCTTTGGGTTAGATTAAAGGGACACAAAGTCATACAGCACTAGAGCGCAGGAAAAAAGGCCCTTCAGCCCATCTAGTCTGTACACAACTATTAATCTACCTACCCCCAATTGACCCAGGAGGAGGGGACCCAGGGGGAAGTGATAGGCAGGTGAGAAGAGGTCGGGGGGGGGGTGGGGAATAGAAGAACGGGGTTTGGTGGTGAAGGTGTTTGTCTAAAGGAGAAATGGATGTTCGTGCCATCAGGAGGGCACCCCGAGGAGAGGAGGCCGTAGACCGACACGTTGGAATGGGAATGGGGCCACCGGGAAGTCCCGCTCTCGGCGGACGGCGAGGAGCCGTCCAACGATGCGGCCCCCCAGTTCCCGGTGGGTCTCACTAACGCAGGGGAGGCCCCATCGGGGGAACACCAGACACAGTCGGCAACCGTAGCGGATCCGCAGGTGAGGCAAAAGGATCAAAGTTCATTGCAAATATCGGTGAAATTGCCCACGAAATGCCGGAGGGAGTCAGCAGGCCGGGCGGCATCTCCGGAAGAGAGAAAACCGTCGACGTTTCAGGTCGAGACCCTTCATCGGGACTGGAGAGAAAATAAAGATGAGGAGTCGGCGCTGTGGGGTGCGGGGGGGGGGGTAGGTGAGAGGTGAAACCGGGAGAGGGGGAAGGGGTGGTCAACAGCTGGGAAGTCGATTGGTGAAAGAGATAAAGGACGGGAGAAGGGAGAATCTGACAGGAGAGGATAGAAGGCCATGGAAAGAAGGGAAGGGGGAGGAGAACCAGAGGGAGGTGTTGGGCAGGTAAGGAGATAAGTGAGAGGGAAACAGGAAAGGGGAATGGTGAAGGGGGAGGAATTACCAGAAGTCCGAGATATCAATGGTCGTTCCAATGGCTGCTCAGTCGGAACGTAAGGAGTTCTCCCTCCAACCTGAGTCTGGCATCATGGTGACAGTAGAGGAGGCCATGGATTGGCATATTAGAATGGGAATGGGAAGTGGAATTAAAATGGGTGGCCACTGGGAGATCCTGTTCGCTTTGGCAATATATATATATAGTAACATACTGAGGAGCACATTGTGTTTGAATGCAGCTCCTAGGAGGTGCAAAAGAAGCAGCTTATTGCTAAGTTTGGACAGACAGAGTAAAAACATGGAAAGTTTGTTGGGATATCACCGGCATGGAAATGTTCGTAAGTGTGCATTTGACTTTCCGAAAAGCATGAGACTTTTTATGATTGTGTGAACTTTCCGGGGGGCTCAAGACTTTTAGCGGGTCGACTTCCCGTCTCCGGGTTCCACACTCCAGCCCAGCAGGTGGCGCTGATGCCCCTCACGTCGGTCTGCCAGCCGCCATTAAACTCCACGTGGAGGTGGTTGCCAAGGCGACAAGCAACTCAAAGCAAACCCAAGACAACTCGCCGGCTAGACTTTGGGTGCGGCTACAAGACGTTGTTAGTCAGAGATAAATAAAAAGAGAAAAGGAGACGAACAAAGCATTCACACAAAGCCCAGGTAAATATACTTCAGGCGTGGCTGTTTACTTAATGTGAGTCAGGAGCTTTAAGGCATTAATGCCTTCTGAATTGCAGTGGGTACAGATTTGTAGCATTTGCCTGATGTTGACCAGGTCCACGTGATACACAGCCGTAGAAAAGTAGCATCCATCATCAGAGATCCCCACCACCCAGGACATGCTCTCTTCTCACTGCTGCCATCAGGAAGGAGGTACAGGAGCCTCAGGACCCACACCACCAGATTCAGGAACAGTTATTACCCCTGCAACCATCAGGAAGGAGGTACAGGAGCCTCAGGACCCACACCGCCAGGTTCAGGAACAGTTATTACCCCTCAACCATCAGGAAGGAGGTACAGGAGCCTCAGGACCCACACCACCAGGTTCAGGAACAGTTATTACCCCTCAACCATCAGGAAGGAGGTACAGGAGCCTCAGGACACACACCACCAGGTTCAGGAACAGTTATTACCCCTCAACCATCAGGAAGGAGGTACAGGAGCCTCAGGACCCACACCACCAGGTTCAGGAACAGTTATTACCCCTCAACCATCAGGAAGGAGGTACAGGAGCCTCAGGACCCACACAACCAGGTTCAGGAACAGTTATTACCCCTCAACCATCAGGAAGGAGGTACAGGAGTCTCAAGACCCACACCACCAGGTTCAGGAACAGTTATTACCCCTCAACCATCAGGAAGGAGGTACAGGAACCTCAGGACTCACAACACCAAGTTCAGGAACAGTTATTAGCCCTCAGCCATCAGGAAGGAGGTACAGGACCCTCAGGACCCACAACACCAGGTTCAGGAACAGTTAACACCCCTCAACCATCAGGAAGGTGTTACAGGAGCCTCAGGACCCACAACACCAGGTTCAGGTACAGTTATTACCCCTCAACCGTCAGGAAGGAGGTACAGGAGCCTCAGGACCCACACCACCAGGTTCAGGAACAGTTATTACCCCTCAACCGTCAGGAAGGAGATACAGAAGGGGATAACTTCACCCATTCTATTTCTGGTGTTCCCACAACCTATCGTCTGACTTTAAGGACTCTTTATCTTGTTTGCTCATGCTTTCATTATTTATTGCTATTTATTTATATTTGCATAAGCTCAGCTTGTTGTCTTCTGCGCCCCGCTTGACCTTTCATTGATCCTGTTAGAGTTACTATTCTATAGATTTGTTGAGTGTGCCCCGCGGGGAAAAGGAACCTCGTGGTTGCATATTCTCTGATAATAAATTTTACCTTAAACTTTCTGAACCCTGAACATTCCGCAGAGGGACAAAAGAGAGTTTCCCGACGGGCTGCATCACTGCCCGGTTTGGAAACTGCTCTGCAGAGGGCAGGAATTCTCCACAACGGGGAGTCAAAACTGCCCAACGTACCAGCCTACGCTACCAAACACAGACACAGGTACAGAAAGGGGCCAGTAACATCATGAAGGATCCCACCCACCCTGCTAACAGACTGTTTGTCCCACTCCCATCGGGGAGGAGACTACGTAGCATCCACACCAGGACCACCAGACTCAAAAACAGTGACTTTCCCCAAACAGTGAGGCTGATCAACACCCCCACCCACTGACCCACCCCTCCACACCCCCAATCACCCACTCACTGACTCAACCCTCCACACCCCCAATCACCCACTGACCCACCCCTCCACACCCCCAATCACCCACTGACCCACCCCTCCACACCCCCAATCACCCACTGACCCACCCCTCCACACCCCCAATCACCCACTGACCAACTCCTCCACACCCCCAATCACCCACTGACCAACCCCTCTACACCCCCAATCACTCACTGACCCACCCCTCCACACTCCCAATCACTCACTGACCCACCCCTCCACACCCCCAATCACCCACTGACCAACCTCTCTACACCCCCAATCACTCACTGACCAACCTCTCCACACCCCCAATCACCCACTGACCCATCCCTCCACCCCCCAATCACCCTCTGACCCACCTCTCCACACCCCCAATCACCCACTGAATCACCCCTCCACACACCCAATCACCCACTGACCCACCACTCCACACCCCCAATCACCCACTGACCCACCCCTCCACACCACCAATCACCCACTGACCCACCCCTCCACACACCCCCAATCACCCACTGACCCACCCCTCCACACACCCCCAATCACCCGCTGACCCACCCCTCCACACCCACAATCACCCACTGTCCCACCCCTCCACACCCACAATCACCCACTGACCCACCCTTCCACACCACCAATCACCCATTGACCCACCCCTCCACACCCCCAACCACCCACTGACCCACCCCTACACACCCCTACACACCCCCAATCACCCACTGACCCACCCCTCCACACCTCCAATCACCCACTGACCCCCCTCCACACCCCCAATCACCCACTGACCCACCCCTCCACACCTCCAATCACCCACTGACCCCCCTCCACACCCCCAACCACCCACTGACCCACCCCTCCACACCCCCAATCACCCACTGACCCACCCCTCCACACCCCCAACCACCACTACTTTATCATTTCCTGTCAGAGTCACCTTGTGTACAGACACTCCTGTGGCCCAGCGTTACTTTATGGACACACAATCAATATGTGTGTCGAAGCTATCTTATGTATTTATATTGTGTTTTTTATTATTGCGTTTATTTTGGACTGCATTGGATCCGGAGTAACAATTGTTTCAATCGCCTTTTCCCTTGCGTGCAGGAAATTACCTTAAACTGTCCTGAATGTTGAATCTTAAATCCAGCACCTTCTGCAGACCCTTTGTGGTGTTGGTCGTTGGTTTTCTCTGTAACTGCTTTCGTTACGGGGAGCTTCACTCTTTGTCTCCTGTGAACTGTGACTGTGCATCATGATAGTGCACGTCAGAGTTCCCTGACCCTTTTCATCACCAGCGAGCGAGTGGTCAGTGGGTCCCAGGTCAGGAACCCCTGATGCAGGTAGACTTTCACTCCGTGTCTCACCCCGTGACCAGGAAACATCTGAGAGTGCGCTGTGAGGGAGGTTTGCTCTGCTCTCCCTGCTCTGAGAGTGTTTGCTAAAACAACAGAGAGGAATTTTCACACACTGCCGGACCAGTGTTGTCCCTGCCCTGCATGTTCAGATAGTCCAAGACCATACCAAACATTCAGACTGACTCACTGTCTTATCTATCGATCGATCCACCTGTCTGTCTGTCTATCTATCTATCTATCTATCTATCAATCGATCCACCTGTCTATCTGTCTGTCTATCTATCTATCTATCTATCTATCTATCTATCTATCTATCTATCAATCGATCCACCTGTCTATCTATCTATCTATCTGTCTGTCTATCTATCAATCGATCCACCTGTCTATCTATCTATCGATCGATCCACCTGTCTATCTATCTATCTATCTATTAATCGATCTACGTCTATCTATCTATCTATCTATCTTTGTATCTGTCTATCTATCTATCAATCGATCTACCTGTCTATCTATCTCTGTCTATCTATCAATCGATCCACCTGTCTATCTATCTATCTATCTATCTGTCTGTCTATCTCTATCTATCTATCTATCTATGTATCTGTCTATCTATCTATCGATCGATCCACCTGTCTATCTATCTATCTATCTACCTATCTATGTATCTGTCTATCTATCTATCGATCGATCCACCTGTCTGTCTGTCTATCTATCTATCTGTCTATCTATCAATCGATCCACCTGTCTATCTATCTATCTATCTATCGATCCACCTGTCTGTCTATCTATCTATCTATCTATCTGTCTATCTATCAATCGATCCACCTGTCTATCTATCTATCTATCAATCGATCCACCTGTCTATCTATCTATCTATCGATCTACGTCTATCTATCTATCTATCTATGTATCTGTCTATCTATCTATCTATCAGTCGATCTACCTGTCTATCTATCTATCTGTCTATCTATCTATCGATCGATCCACCTGTCTGTCTGTCTGTCTATCTATCTATCTGTCTATCTTTCAATCGATCCACCTGTCTATCTATCTATCTATCTATCTATGTATCTGTCTATCAATCGATCCACCTGTCTATCTATCTATCTGCCTTTCTATCTGTCTATCTATCTATCTATGTATCTGTCTATCTATCTATCTATCTGTCTATATATCTATCTATCTATCTATCAATCGATCCACCTGTCTATCTATCTATCTATCTACCTAACTATCTATCTATCTGTCTATCTATATATCTGTCTACAGTCGGCCCTCCTTATCAGCGGATTCCACATCCGTGGATTCAACCAACCATGGATCGGGAAAACCCAGAAGTTCTCTCTGCAGCACTCGTTGCTTGACCACGTACAGTCTATTTTTTTCTTGTCATTATTCCCTGAACAATGCAGTATAACAACTATTTACATAGCATTTACATTGTGTTAGGTATTATAAGTAATCTAGAAATGACTTAAAAGTACAGGCAGTCCCCGGGTTATGAATAAGTTCCGTTCCTGAGTCCGTCTTTAAGTCGGATTTGAAGCTGGAACAGGTACATCCGGTATTATTTAGCATCAGTTAGTCAAATGTTTTTCTTAGTATATAGTACATATTTTACCTTTCTATGCATATAAAACACTTAAGAAACACACGTATTTCAATAATTAAACCACTGCGTTGCTTAGTAATAATTGTAGCTTTCATCGGGGCAGGGCCTTTCACATGCTCCATTAAAATTGTTCCGATCGTTGCCCAACTGTAGCCTAACGCTTTTCCAATGACCAATGGCGTTTCACCTCTTTCCGATCGTGTTATTACTTCCACCTTATTTTCAATCGTGATCGTGATTACTTTCGTGAACAGAAACAGTGCAGATTCAGAGCTTCACCGCCGGGTCCTAATGTCCACCACACTGGAACTTGTTAAATAAGGTCTGGGATTCCGCTGGGTCCTAAAGTCCACCGCACAGAGACAGGTTAAATAAAGACTGGGGTTCCGCTGGGTCCTAATGTCCACCGCACTGAGACAGGTTGAATAAAGGACTTGAGCATCCATGTCTTTTAGTATCCGTGAGGGATTTCAGAACCAATCCCCAGTGAATAAGGAGGGCCGACTGTATCTATCTATCCACCTGTCTGTCTTATCTATCTATCTACCTATTGGTCTGTCTATCTGCTTGTCTATCTATCGGTTTGTCAATCTCTCTCTCTATCTGTCTATTTATCTATTTATCTATGTCTATCTGTCAATCTACTGCTACACCACTGCAGCTCCCGGATATGTCAAAGTTTAAAATAAATTTTTTGGCAAAGCACATACCATAGACAACCCTGGCTACACACACACACAACGCTGGAGGAACTCGGCAGGTCGGGCAGCGTCTGCGGAAAAGAGTAAACAGTCGACATGTCAGGGCCGAGACCCTCTGTCGGGATTGGAGAAAGAAAGATGCGAGGTCAGAGTAGGAAGTTGAGGGAGGGGAGGAAGAAGTACGAGGTGGTAGGTGAGAGGTGAATGGGAGAGGGGGAGGGGTGAAGTAAAGAGCTGGGAAGTTGATAGGATGAAAGAGATATCCTCATCAGCAAGAACAACGAGTCAGCTTACAGAGAGGAGTGCAGCGGCTAACGGACTAGTGCAGAGCCAACCACCTGTCTCTGAATGTGAACGAAACAAAAGAGATGGTTGTTGACTTCAGGAGGGCATGGAGTGACCACTCCCCGCTGAACATCGACGGCTCCTCGGTAGAG
Organism: Hypanus sabinus; assembly: GCF_030144855.1. NCBI lineage: Eukaryota > Metazoa > Chordata > Chondrichthyes > Myliobatiformes > Dasyatidae > Hypanus > Hypanus sabinus. The sequence goes on along the minus strand of NW_026781741.1, from coordinate 97,466 downwards.
ATTGCTAAGAGCACCAAATTTCTTGGTGTTCGCCTGGCGGAGAATCTCACCTGGTCCCTCAACACCAGCTCCATAGCAAAGAAAGCCCAGCAGCGTCTCTACTTTCTGCGAAGGCTGAGGAAAGTCCATCTCCCACCCCCCATCCTCATCACATTCTACAGGGGTTGTATTGAGAGCATCCTGAGCAGCTGCATCACTGCCTGGTTTGGAAATTGCACCATCTCGGATCGCAAGACCCTGCAGCGGATAGTGAGGTCAGTTGAGAAGATCTTCAGGGTCTCTCTTCCCGCCATCATGAACATTTACACTACACGCTGCACCCGCAAAGGAAACAGTATTATGAAGGACCCCACGCACCCCTCAGACAAACTCCTCTCCCTCCTGCCGTCTGGGAAAAGGCTCCGAAGCATTCGGGCTCTCACGACCAGACTGTGTAACAGTTTCTTTCCCCCAAGCTATCAGACTCCTCAATACCCAGAGCCTGGACTGACACCTTACTGCCCTATTGTCCTGTTTATTATTTATTGTAATGCCTGCACTGTTTTGTGCACTTTACGCAGTCCTGGGTAGGTCTGTAGTCTGGTGTAGCTTTCTCTGTGTTGTTTTTTTACGTAGTTCAGTCTAGTTTTTATACTGTGTCATGTAACACCACGGTCCTGAAAAATGTTGTCTCGTTTTTACTGTGTACTGTACCAGCAGTGATGGTCGAAATGACAATAAGTGACTTGTCTCGACGACTTGACTTGAGACACTGGGCTGGAGGAGGGGGAATCTGATAGGAGAGGGTCGAAGGCCGAGGAAAAAAGGGAAGAGGGAGGAGCACCAGAGGAGGTGATGGGCGGATAGAGAGTGGGAAACAGGAATGGAGGACGGTTGGAGGGGCATTACCAAAAGCTTGAGAAATCGATGCTCATGCCATCAGGTCAGAGGAGGCCCAGATGGAATATCAGGTGTTGCTCCTCGAAGCCGACTGTGGCCTCAGCGCGGCAGTAGAGGAGGCTGTGGACTGACGTATCGGAATGGGGATGGGAGTGGGATTAAAGTGGGTGGCCGCCGGGAGATATCCACCGTCTTTTGTAGGTTTTTCCATTCAAGGGGGATTGGTGTCCCCACACCAGGCGGTGATGCAGACGGTCTCTATGCTCTCCGCCATACATCCATATAGAAATCTGTCGCTCTTTCTGGAGGCAGGCGGCCGGGACGTGACGTGAAGGCTTCGGGCACCCTTAAAGAATACAAGGTGATTGGGCGGCGCCTACCCTCGCCCAAAGATGCCAACCCTCCTCTTGATCGAATGTGGATCTTCGCTCCAGATCGTCAACGATTTAGATGGAGGCATTGAGAATAACATCAGCAAGTTTGCTGATGTTACTAAACTGGGTGGCAGTGTGATGTGATGAGGATGTTAGGAGAATTCAGGGTGACTTGGATAGGCTGGGTGATTGGGCAGATACTTGGCAGATGACGTTTAATGTGAATAAGTGTGAGGTTATCCACTTTGGGAGTAAGAACAGGAAGGCAGATTATTATCTGAATGGTGTAGAGTTAGGTAAGGGAGAAATACAAAGAAATCTAGGAGTCCTTGTTCATCGGTCACTGAAGGTGAATGAGCAAGTGCAGCAGGCAGTGAAGAAGGCTACTGGAATGTTGGCCTTTATTACAAAGGGAATTGAGTACAAGAGCAAGGAAATCCTCTTGCATTTGTACAGAGCCCTGGTGAGACCACACCTGGAGTATTGTGTACAGTTTTGGTCTCCAGGGTTAAGGAAGGACATCCTGGCTGTAGAGGAAGTGCAGCGTAGATTCACGAGGTTAATTCCTGGGATGTCTGGACTGTCTTATGCAGAGAGGTTAGAGAGACTGGGCTTGTACACACTCGAATTAAGGAGATTGAGAGGGGATCTGATTGCAACATATAAGATTATTAAGGGACAAGATAGAGGCAGGAAATATGTTCCAGATGCTGGGAGAGTCCAGTACCAGAGGGCATGGTTTGAGAATAGGGGGTAGGTCATTTAGGACAGAGTTAAGGAAAAACTTCTTCTCCTAGAGAGTTGTGGGGGTCTGGAATGCACTGCCTCGGAAGGTAGTGGAGGCCAATTCTCTGGATGCTTTCAAGAAGGAGCTAGATAGGTATCTTATGGATAGGGGAATCAAGGGATATGAGGACAAGGCAGGAACCGGATATTGATAGTAGATGATCAGCCATGATCTCAAAATGGCGGTGCAGGCTCGAAGGGCCGAATGGTCTACTTCTGCACCTATTGTCTATTGTCTATATTGTCGCCGAGTCTTGATCCTGGTATTTCATTTCATTGATGAAGAAACTGAAGAAGTCTGCTGGGGAAATTGTCTACTTTGGCCAGGTATATGAGAAGTCACCAGCAAACGTGAAGAATTTTGGAATCTGGCTGCACTATGACTCCCGTAGTGGAACTCGTAACACGCACAGGGGAGTACAGAGACCTGACCACTGCTGGTGCCATCACCCTGTGCCACCATCGTGCGTGTGCTCACTCCGTTCAAACCGTGAGGGCGGAGGGTGGCGCCGTCCTCTGCTGTCGGGCAGTTCCACGACTCCAAGATCAAGCTCCCACTCTGCGTCGCCAGCACAAGCCGCGTTCCGCCACCAAGAGACCGGACAACTTCCTTTTGAAATGTATTGACACGTCGTGTTGGATCAGTGTGAGAATAAAAGTCTGGCTGACCAAAAAAAAAGAAATTTGTCGAATTTTCAATAGTCATCATTATAGAAGGATTCACGTCTTTGCGGGCATTCACAGTAGAACAAAGGAATTCAATAGAATCAGTGAAAAACTACACAGAGACTGACAAACTACCAACGTGTACAAGATGACAAACTGCAAATAATAAATATTAATAAGTAAATAAAAATGAACAAAAATTATTTGGGAGGTGTTGCTTCCTTAGAAATTATTTACGCTTATGATAGATGGCTTGAAGCTGAACACCAATATAATCTCAGACCACTTGTATCTTGTCAGAATTTGGAGAAACAAGAAATTAACTTTTATTGAATATAATGTGCTTCACTGCTGACGCTTTGAAATAGTTCAACCCAGCTGAAAATGCTTTGTTGATGATTTTCGTTTGTACTCAGTGTCTGAGGCTCCTCGCTTAAATGTCCGACAATAATCAGCCAGCAATGACGGATTCCAGTTCCCCTGAAACCGTTTCTCCACGACCGCAATGTCCTGGTGAAACCTTTCACTGTGCTCGTCACTGACAGCGTCAAGATTTGCAGGGCAGAAGTCTAAATGGGAATGGAGAAAATGAATCTTTAGTGACGCGTTGCACTTGGTGGTTTTGTGTGCTTGAAGCACGTCGTCAACAAGCCACGCGTAGTTTGGTGCTCTGTCGTTGCCAAGAAAACTTTCAACAACGTCCTTGAGTGCCTTCCGTGTGATTTTCTCCGGTCCCACTAGAAGCTCTTCGAATTGCCTGTCGTTGGTGACCTGTTCGATTTGTGGACCAACTAAAATGCTTTCCTTAATCTTGGCATCGGGCATTCTGACTTGAATTATGAATTGAAATAGCAAATAGGAAGGATGTGGAAGCATTGGAAAAGGTGCAGAGGAGATTTACCAGGATGCTGCCTAGTTTAGAGAGTATGGATTATGATCAGAGATTAAGGGAGCTAGGGCTTTACTCTCTGGAGAGGAGGAGGATGAGAGGAGACATGATAGAGGTATACAAGATATTAAGAGGAATAGATAGAGTGGACAGCCAGCGCCTCTTCCCCAGGGCACCAGTGCTCAGTACAAGAGGACGTGGCTTTAAGGTAAGGGGTGGGAAGTTCAAGGGGGATATTAGAGGAAGGTTTTTCACTCAGAGAGTGGTTGGTGCGTGGAATGCACTGCCTGAGTCAGTGGTGGAGGCAGATACACTAGTGAAGTTTAAGAGACTACTAGACAGGTATATGGAGGAATTTAAGGTGGAGGGTTAGATGGGAGGCAGGGTTTAAAGGTTGGCACTACATTGTGGGCCGAAGGGCCTGTACTGTGCTGTACTGTTCTACGTTCGAATATAGGCGATTAAAAAAAAAGAAGCATGATGATCTACTTTAAAGGTGATTTTCATGATCAGCAGTCCAAAGTTGATAAGGTACCCCCGAAAGTATTCAGGAAGCAAAGTCTTTGTTCTGTAGTGTAATACCGAGAACATGGTTTGTGGAGTCCTTGAAAGTGAGTCGGTAAGTTGTGGAATCTGCTCTTGTGAAAGGGCGGCTCCTTTCCTTATCAAAGTCCAAAGTACATTTATTATCAAATGTATTAACTTCACAAAACAAGGAAACAGAAAGAGCCCTATTTTTTTAAAAAGAAGACCAACACCCAATGCAGAGAGAGAGAGAGAAAGAAAAAAAAACAAATCAGGCAAGCAACAAAGCGAGCATCAGCGTGCAGAACGGAACTGAGTCCGTAGGCCCAAAGCCTTCGCACAGGCCTGCAGCCTCACTCTCAGTTCATCGCAGAGTGGTGCGAATTGCCGCCGAACTCGCGGGAACTACGCCCGGTCACGCCGGAGCGGGGCCCAGCCTCATCGCCGAGGAGCGCAGAGTAAACGTCCTCACCTCCGCTCCCGAGGCCCTGCCTTTTCAGTCCCTCTGAATGCAAATCCCGGCCTAATGCCAACGCCCCTTGAGGGAACCGAGGCGTTCCTGGTGCTCGAGTTCCCACACGTTCAGTTCTTAGGACAAATGCTTCAATTCCCCGTTTAACCAGGGCCTCCAAAAGGAAGTACCTTCTCTGCATTTGGAGATGGCTGAAGCCTTGTTTTGCATTTAATATTTCAGTAGTATTTGAGTAATATTGCGCATATATTGTTCAATTAAGCATTCTTGTTTGTTTAACTTTCAAACAGGTCATATGTAAAAATATATTAATTGCGTTATGTCATGAGGGAACCACATGATAGGCGTGCGGCTTTCTCAGAAGTAAAAAAACAATGAAGACTGGATTCTCTTGGCTCTCACAACTCCCGACGGGGTCACCAAGAGAACTTGGCTACAAATCACCAAGCTGTCGTCAGGAGCCTCCGGAAGATCCTCCGTGTCTTCTGGCCGAGGAAGATCTCCCGCCACGCCCGGCTCCTTCAGCGTCACCGAGAGGACACGGCCACCATCATCGCGAGGAAACGCTAGAGATGGATTGGGCGCGTATGTGATGAGAAGAGAGGTCAGCTCTTCGTTGGACCCCCCGAAGGGTGGAGGAAATGTGGGAGGCCAAAGACAGCTTGGCACCTGAACCACACCTGGGGCATAGTAGAGAAGATGGCCAAGGGCAGGCAGAGATGGCGGGCCTGTATTGTTGCCCTAAGCGCCAGCGTTGTAACTAATTAACAACTCACGTCTCTCTCTTGCTTTCTTTTTCGTTAATCTCTCCTCCTTCTCCTTCTCCCACGGTCCACTCTCCTCTCCTGTCAGATTCCTTCCTCTCCAGCCCTTTACCTCCCCCTGGTGTCCCTCCTCCTTCCCTTTCTCCCATGGTCCACTCTCCTCACCTATCAGATTCCTTCCTCTCCAGCCCCTTACCTTTCCCACCCATCACCTCCCCCTGGTGTCCCTCCTCCTTCCCTTTCTCCCACGGTCCACTCTCCTCTCCTATCAAATTCCTTCCTCTCCAGCCCTTTACCTCTCCCACCCATCACCTCCCCCTGGTGTCCCTCCTCCTTCCCTTTCTCCCACTGTCCACTCTCCTCTCCTGTCAGATTTCTTCCTCTCCAGCCCTTTACCTCTCCCACCCATCACCTCCCCCTGGTGTCCCTCCTCCTTCCCTTTCTCCCACGGTCCACTCTCCTCTCCGATCAGATTCCTTCCCCTCCATTCCTTTACCTCTCCCACCCATCACCTCCCCCTGGTGTCCCTCCTCCTTCCCTTTCTCCCATGGTCCACTCTCCTCTCCTATCAGATTCCTTCCTCTCCAGCCCCTTACCTTTCCCACCCATCACCTCCCCCTGGTGTCCCTCCTCCTTCCCTTTCTCCCACTGTCCACTCTCCTCTCCTGTCAGATTTCTTCCTCTCCAGCCCTTTACCTCTCCCACCCATCACCTCCCCCTGGTGTCCCTCCTCCTTCCCTTTCTCCCACGGTCCACTCTCCTCTCCTATCAAATTCCTTCCTCTCCAGCCCTTTACCTCTCCCACCCATCACCTCCCCCTGGTGTCCCTCCTCCTTCCCTTTCTCCCACGGTCCACTCTCCTCTCCGATCAGATTCCTTCCTCTCCAGCCCTTTACCTTTCCCACCCATCACCTCCCCCTGGTATCCCTCCTCCTCCCCTTTCTCCCACGGTCCACTCTCCTTTCCTGTCAGATTCCTTCCTCTCCAGCCCTTTACCTCTCCCACCCATCACCTCCCCCTGGTGTCCCTCCTCCTTCCCTTTCTCCCACGGTCCACTCTCCTCTCCTGTCAGATTCCTTCCTCTCCAGCCCCGTACCTTTCCCACCCATCACCTCCCCCTGGTGTCCCTCCTCCTTCCCTTTCTCCCATGGTCCACTCCGATCAGATTCCTTCCTTTCCAGCCCTTTACCTCTCCCACCCATCACCTCCACCTCCTTCCCTCTCAGAGGAGACTCACCAGGATGCTGCCTGGATTAGAGAGGGTGCAGAGGAGATTCAATAGGATGCTGCCCGGATGAGAGAGGGTGCAGAGATTCACCAGGATGCTGCCTGGATTAGAGAGGGTGCAGAGGAGATTCACCAGGATGCTACCTGGATTAGAGAGGGTGCAGAGGAGATTCACCAGGATGCTACCTGGATTAGAGAGGGTGCAGAGGAGATTCACCAGGATGCTGCCTGGATTAGAGAGAGTGCAGAGGAGATTCACCAGGATGCTGCCTAGATTATAGAGGGTGCAGAGGAGATTGACCAGGATGCTGCCTGGATTAGGGAGGGTGCAGAGGAGATTGACCAGGATGCTGCCTGGATTAGAGAGGGTGCAGAGGAGATTCACCAGGATGCTGCCTGGATTAGAGAGGGTGCAGAGGAGATTCACCAGGATGCTGCCTGGATTGGAGAGCTTGTCTTGTGAGGATAGTCTGTGCGAACTGGGGCTTTTCTCTTCGGATTCGAGACGATTCGATAGGGGTGTGGAAGATAATGAGACTTTTTGCTGGGGACAAATGGTTAATACCAGGGGGCATAATTTTAAGGTGATTGGAGGAACATATAGGGGGAGTGTCATAGGTAAGGTTTTTACACAGAGAGTGGCGCGTGCATGGAACACACTGCCAGGGGTGGTGGTAGAGGCAGATAATGTCACAGAGTCAAAGAGAGAAATGCAACACAGAGACCCACCTAGTTCATGCCAAACCACTGAAACTGTCTACTGCCACTGGCCTGCACCCAGACCACGGCCCTCCAAAGAGTTTTGAATGACTCTGTGACTCTTCCAGATATTTACCAACCTCCGCGTAAAAGATTGTCTCTAAAGTCCCTTTTATAACTTTTCCCCTCTCACCCTAAGCTTAATAGCCCCAAGTTTTTGTCATGGTCCGGTCTGGGGAGTCCGCATTCCGGTTCACGGTCTGGTCCGTGGGCTCAGGACTCCGGGTCTTCCGGCTGACCCCTGTTTCTGGAGGCACCTGATTTTCCTCTTGGGTGATAGAAGTGGCCCTGGGGGGGGGGGGCGAGTATGGGGGCTGGTTTGTCTCGTCAGTATCCCCTTGGAGCAACGCGCCGGTGGAAGGCTAGTGCAGCCATTCCTGATCTCTAGGCCTGGTTGGAGGACCACCGCTTCATGGAGTCTGTTGTCTCTCGTTGGAGCGGTCATCGGGGTGTGGATTCGAGGGTTCCTGGGTCCAGCTGAGGGGCTGTCTGCTGCTCCGAGACTAGACAGGGTTAAGGGGGTTCCCGGGTCCAGCTGAGGGGCCGACTGCCGCTCCGAGCTAGACAGGGTTATGGGGGTTTCTGGGGCCAGCTGAGGGGCCGACTGCCGCTCCGAGACTAGACAGGGTTATGGGGGTTCCCGGGGCCAGCTGAGGGGCCGACTGCCGCTCCGAGCTAGACAGGGTTAAGGGGGTTCCCGGGGCCAGCTGAGGGGCCGACTGCCGCTCCGAGCTAGACAGGGTTAAGGGGGTTTCCGGGGCCAGCTGAGGGGCCGTCTGCTGCTCCGAGACTAGACAGGGTTAAGGGGGTTCCCGGGTCCAGCTGAGGGGCCGACTGCCGCTCCGAGACTAGACAGGGTTAAGGGGGTTTCCGGGGCCAGCTGAGGGGCCGACTGCCGCTCCGAGACTAGACAGGGTTATGGGGGTTCCCGGGGCCAGCTGAGGGGCCGACTGCCGCTCCGAGACTAGACAGGGTTATGGGGGTTTCCGGGGCCAGCTGAGGGGCCGACTGCCGCTCCGAGCTAGACAGGGTTATGGGGGTTCCCGGGGCCAGCCAAGATCGCTGGCCACCCCGAGACTCGGAGCCACCCCCGGACTGAGCTCCCTTCCTGTCCTTGCCTCCGTGGGGTAAGCCAGGCTGTCTTTGCCATGACCCTGAGGCAGGACTGTTCTCTTCCCTTCCCCATCTGAATCCCTGACAGTTTCTTGGGCAGTCATCCCGGCCCGGCGTCCTGAGGAGGGTCCTGGCCCTGTGCTCTAAGGAGGAGAAACTTGTCCTGCCCAGGAAAGCCTCAAAGAACCCAAGCTCCATCCAGTCCCGTAGCCCCGTCATGTCCTCACCTAGATCTGGGCTCCGACCCGAGTCAAGAGCCGGGTTCTGGGTCCTTGCCCGGTGACTGGCTCGGAATCCTGGTTTCCAGTTCCATGTCCTGGTCCCGCTTTCCTAGACAAAGTCCTAGCACAAGCCTGTGTTCCTGTCCCAGCTCCTAGTCTGTGTCCAGTCCCGTCCCTAACTCTAGTCCAGTCCAGTTCCCACTACTTCAGTGTCTGTGTCTTGCCTTTGGGTCCGCCTTCAGTGCCCCTTATTACCCCTCAACCACCAGGAAGGAGGTACAGGAGCCTCAGGACACACACCACCAGGTTCAGGAACAGTTATTACCCCACAACCATCAGGAAGGAGGGACAGGAGCCTCAGGACACACACCACCAGGTTCAGGAAGTTATTACCCCTCAACCATCAGGAAGGAGGTACAGGAGCCTCAGGACCCACACCACCATGTTCAGGAACAGTTATTACCCCTCAACCATCAGGAAGGAGGTACAGAAGCCTCTGGACCTACACCACCAGGTTCAGGGACAGTTATTACCCCTCAACCATCAGGAAGGAGGTACAGGAGCCTCAGGTCCCACACCACCAGGTTCAGGGACAGTTATTACCCTTCAACCATCAGGAAGGAGGTACTGGAGCCTCAGGTCCCACACCACCAGGTTCAGGAACAGTTATTACCCCTCAACCATCAGGAAGGAGGGACAGGAGCCTCAGGACACACACCACCAGGTTCAGGAACAGTTATTGCCCCTCAACCATCAGGAAGGAGGTACAGGAGCCTCAAGACCCACACCACCAGGTTCAGGGACAGTTATTACCCCTCAGCCATCAGGAAGGAGGTACAGGAGCCTCAGGTCCCACAATACCAGGTTCAGGAACAGTTATTACCCCTCAACCATCAGGAAGGAGGTACAGGAGCCTTGGGACCCACACCACCAGTTGCATGAACACTTATCACCCCTCAACCATCAGGCTCTTGGGGGATAGCGTCGCTCATTCTGTTTCTCATTGATGTTCCGACAATCGATGATCTCACTTCAAGGACTCTTTATCTCATGTTCTCGGTATTTACTGGTAGTTATTAATATTTGCATTTGCACAGTGTGATCCTGTATAGCAGTCGGTGAGCTGCACCACGAGGGAAGGAGAAGCAGGGTTGTATGTGGTGACGTGATCTGATAATGCATTTTACTTTGAACTTTGAGCTAACTATCTCAATACCGTGGCACGCAAAGCCTTACTGGCCTCTGCAAGTTCCCCCGAACACTCCAAATTCCTTGTTTTTTAAATATATATATATATATATATAAATCTATTCATCCCCGTGGCTCTCTTTCCCTATCCCTGGAGAGCGAGAGACGTGAGATTATAACAGAGGTGGGTGTCGGGACCCTGGGCTGACTTTCACTCTGCAGGAGCTGGGACTTTGGGTTTAAAAAGAGGTAGCCTCCTTACCCGCCGGCATGAACATCCAATTCACAGACCTCCGTTGATACCCCTGCCCCCCCTTACCCCCATCCCTATCTATTATTTCAGTCTGTTTCTCTTTCTCTCCCCCCCCACTATAATCTCCCCCCAGCCCTACCTATCTTTCTCTTTTTTTTCCCATAATTCTCCACCTTCCCCCCCCCCCCAGCCCATTTCCCTCCAGCCTATCACTTCCCAGCTCTCTGCTCCATCCTCCCCCCCCCTCTCGACCATCCCTTGTTACTTCACCCCTGATGAAGTTTTTCGGCCCGAACCGTCGTCACTACCTCCTCCCGTAGGTGCTGTCTGGCCTGCTGAGTTCTGCCGGCATTTCGTGTTTTTAATCGTTCCCGGGACTTTTTCTGACGAATTTCACTTTTCAGGAATCAGGACTTGGAGCGAGAGGGGCGAGACTTAAGCAGCCGAACATGTGTTGAAAACAGAACTTAAAAGGCAAACAGGAGGAAATCTGCAGATGTTGGAAATTCAAACAACAACACACACAAAATGCTGGTGGAACACAGCAGGCCAGACAGCATCTATAGGGAGAAGCAGTGTCAACGTTTCGGGCCGAGACCCTTCGTCAGGACTAACTGAAAGGAAAGATAGTAAGAGATTTGAAAGTGGGAGGGGGGGGGTGGAGGAGGAAATGATAGGAGAAGACTGGAGGGGGTGGGATGAAGCTGAGAGCCGGAAAGGTGATTGGCGAAAGTGATACCGAGCTGGAGAAGGGGAAGGATCATGGGATGGGAGGCCTCGGGAGAAAGAAAGGGGGAGGGGAGCACCAGAGGGAGACCGGGAGAACAGGCAAACAACTAAATATGTCAGGGATGGGGTAAGAAGGGGAGGAGGGGCATTAACGGAAGTTAGAGAAGTCAATGTTCATGCCAACAGGTTGGAGTCTACCCAGCCAGTATATAAGGTGTTGTACCTCCAACCTGATTGCGGCTTCATCTTGACAGTAGAGGAGGCCGTGGATAGACAGATCAGAATGGGAATGGGACGTGGAATTAAAATGTGTGGCCACTGGGAGATCCTGCTTTCTCTGGCGGACCAAGCCTAGGTGTTCAGCGAAACGGTCTCCTAGTCTGCGTCGGGTCTCACCAATATATAAAAGGCCACACCGGGAGCACTGGACACAGTATACCACACCAGCCGACTCACAGTGAAGTGTCGCCTCACCTGGAAGGACTGTCTGGGGACCTGAATGGCGGCTGCAGAGAACAGAATTGTTGTCTACAGGAAGGTTTAATGATCCCGAACGCAGAATGAAGTGATTGTCCGCGGGCCGTTAACGTGTTCCGTTACAACAGCCCCGACGCAGCAGAATGAATGAATGAAGTTCCGGAAAATGTGGGGCTTGTGTCGTCCCTGCCGCCGCTTCTCGGCTTCGTCCGCACCGCCCTGTGACCGCGCACGTCCCTGTGTTACCCGGTATACGCCCTCAGCTCTTGCCCTTGCAGGAACAGGCCCGTAACCCCATGGGTGTGTGTGTGGGGGGGGGGGGCGGTTAGCACAGGGCTTCACAGCTCTGGCGGCTGGGGGGGGGGGGTCGGGGTATTGCCGTGCCGGGGGGGGGGGGGCGGCTGGAAGCATGGCGGCGCTTGCGGGCTACCCCCGGCGCGCACTGGGACAGTTCCGGCCATGGACGCGAACGGCGCAACTGAATATTCCGCCGGGGGGTGGCGGGAAGAAGCGGGATCTCCCAGTGGCCAGCCTCTTTATTTCCACTTCCCATTCCCATATGTCCATCCATGGCCTCCTCCACTGCCGGGACGAGCCCACACTCCGGTCGGAGGAACAACACCTTATATTCCTTCTGGGGAGCCCCCAACCTGACGGCATGAACATCGATTTCTCAAACTTCCGGTAATGCCCCCACAACCCCACTCCCTTCACCATTCCCCCTTTCCCTCTCTCACCTCATCTCCTTGCCCGCCCATCGCCTCCCTCTGGTGCTCCCCCCCCCCTTCACCTTTTTCTTTCTTCCATGGCCTTGTCTCGTTCAACAATCAACTTCCCGGCTCTTACTTCACTCCCCTCCCTCCCAGATCCGCCTGTCACCTTGTGTTCCCCCTCCCGCCCTCATCCTCTACCTCTGACTCCTCAGCTTTCCTTCCCCCCAGTCCTGCCGAAGGGTCTCGGCCCGAAACGTCGACTCGTTTCCACAGATGCAGCCCGGCCTGCTGAGTTCTTCCAGCGTTTTGTCTGTGCTGCAGATTCTCTCCTGTTTGAGATGGGATTCCACCACCTGCAGTCGCTGGAGTCTCCAACCATCCTGCCCCCCCGCAGACGTACACGACGCTGACACCAGGCTTGGAACTGAGCCCCTGAACAGGCCCTTCGGCCCACAATGCTGTACTCAACTAGCTGCAAAGCAATTCAGAAACACCCGGACACATATTGCAACATATAAGATTATTAAGGGATTGGACAAGATGGAGGCAGGAAATATGTTCCAGATGCTGGGAGAGTCCAGTACCAGAGGGCATGGTTTGAGAATAAGGGGTAGGTCATTTAGGACAGAGTTAAGGAAAAACTTCCTCTCCCAGAGAGTTGTGGGGGTCTGGAATGCTCTGCCTCAGAAGGCAGTGGAGGCCAATTCTCTGGATGCTTTCAAGAAGGAGCTAGATAGGTATCTTATGGATAGGGGAATCAAGGGATATGAGGAGAAGGCAGGAACTGGGTATTGATAGTAGATGATCAGCCATGATCTCAGAATGGTGGTGCAGGCTCAAAGGGCCGAATGGTCTACTTCTGCACCTATTGTCTATTAATCCCTCCTGCCTGTCTGAGTCTGAGGTCTCCATCGGTCAGGGTCGGCCGTGGACATTGCGTCCCAGCTGTCTGGATACACAAGCCCGGTCAGTACGATACGGAGAGTGAGCTGTTGCCCGTGTAGCGGGCTCCCCCTCTCCACGCAGCTGATGAACCCAAAGGAACGGCAGAGACCGATACAGTCTGGCACCAGGAGTTGCCGGTCAGCGTCGAACTCAACGTAGGACTGCCTTAGGGACTCCAGCTCCAGATTTTCCCCTCAGGGGTTCACTCCCGAAGCCTCCCCTGTGAGTGGGTACAGCCGCAAGTCAGCGGGAGGTTTGAGATCAGAGTTTTCCTTCTCCTAGATGAACTGCCGACCGCGACTGACGAGCCCCATCTGCCTGGAGCGACTGGTTTTAAGGCGCCAGTGACCCACCCTTGCCCCTTCTTCTGTCAGTAGAAACGGCTCCGCCAGGCTTTGTAGCTAAAGCACAGGCCGGGAGCTGGACTTGGTTGTCAGGGGCTGTTTGAGACACACGTCATTGGGAACATTTAATAGGTGGTGGGAGCTTCTCCCCATGACCATACTCAGCTTCAACAAATTTGAGGAACCCTCCGACCTACACAATGTCCACATCCCTCCATCTCCCTCACATCCAAGGGACTATCCAAACATCTCTTAATAGCCTCTAATGTGTTTGCCTCTACCACCATACCAGGCATCCACCACTCACTGAATGAAGAACTTACCCCTCACATTCCCCCTGAACCTACCCCTCTCACCTCCAATGCAGGCCCTATGGTATCGAACATGGTAACATTCATCATCAGCTTCCCACCATCCTGCACACGCTCTCTTCTCACTACTATCATCAGGAAGGAGGTACAGGAGCCTCAGGACCCACACCACCAGGTTCAGGAACAGTTATTACCCCTCAACCATCAGGGACAGGAGCCTCAGGACCCACATAACCAGGTTCAGGTACAGTTATTACCCCTCAAACATCAGGAAGGAGGTACAGGAGCCTCAGGTCCACACCACCAGGTTCAGGGACAGTTATTACCCCTCAACCATCAGGAAGGAGGAGCAGGAGCCTCAGGTCCCACACCACCAGGTTCAGGAACAGTTATTACCCCTCAACCATCAGGAAGGAGGTACAGGAGCCTTAGGTCCCACACCACCAGGTTCAGGACAGTTATTACCTCCTCAACCATCAGGAAGGAGGTACAGGAGCCTCAGGTCCCACACCACAAGGTTCAGGGAGAGTTATTACCACCTCAACCATCAGGAAGGAGGTACAGGAGCCTCAGGTCCCACACCACCAGGTTCAGGAACAGTTATTACCCCTCAACCATCAGGAAGGAGGTACAGGAGCCTCAGGTCCCACACCACCAGGTTCAGGAACAGTTATTACCACCTCAACCATCAGGAAGGAGGTACAGGAGCCTCTGTCGCACACCACCTGGTTCAGGGACAGTTGTTACCCCTCAACCATCAGGAAGGAGGTACAGGAGCCTCAGGTCCCACACCACCAGGTTCAGGAACAGTTATTACCCCTCAACCATCAGGAAGGAGGTACCGGAGCCTCAGGTCCCACATCACCAGGTTCAGGAACAGTTATTACCACCTCAACCATCAGGAAGGAGGTACAGGAGCCTCAGGTCCCACACCACCTGGTTCAGGGACAGTTATTACCCCTCAACCATCAGGAAGGAGATACAGGAGCCTCAGGGCCCACACCACCTTGTTCAGGAACAGTTATTACCCCTCAACCATCAGGAAGGAGGTGCAGGAGCCTCAGGTCCCATACCACCGGGTTCAGGAACAGTTATTACCACTAAACCATCAGGAAGGAGGTACAGGAGCCTCAGGACCCATACACCAGGTACAGGAACAGTTATTACCACCTCAACCATCAGGAAGGAGGTACAGGAGCCTCAGGTCCCACACCACCAGGTTGAGGGACAGTTATTACCACCTCAACCATCAGGGAGGAGGTACAGGAGCCTCAGGTCCCACACCACCAGGTTCAGGAACAGTTATTACCCCTCAACCATCAGGAAGGAGGTACAGGAGCCTCAGGATCCACAACACCAGGTTCAGGAACAGTTATTACCCCTCAACCATCAGGGACAGGAGCCTCAGGACCCACATAACCAGGTTCAGGTACAGTTATTACCCCTCAAACATCAGGAAGGAGGTACAGGAGCCTCAGGTCCACACCACCAGGTTCAGGGACAGTTATTACCCCTCAACCATCAGGAAGGAGGAGCAGGAGCCTCAGGTCCCACACCACCAGGTTCAGGAACAGTTATTACCCCTCAACCATCAGGAAGGAGGTACAGGAGCCTTAGGTCCCACACCACCAGGTTCAGGACAGTTATTACCTCCTCAACCATCAGGAAGGAGGTACAGGAGCCTCAGGTCCCACACCACAAGGTTCAGGGAGAGTTATTACCACCTCAACCATCAGGAAGGAGGTACAGGAGCCTCAGGTCCCACACCACCAGGTTCAGGAACAGTTATTACCCCTCAACCATCAGGAAGGAGGTACGGGAGCCTCAGGTCCCACACCACCAGGTTCAGGAACAGTTATTACCACCTCAACCATCAGGAAGGAGGTACAGGAGCCTCTGTCGCACACCACCTGGTTCAGGGACAGTTGTTACCCCTCAACCATCAGGAAGGAGGTACAGGAGCCTCAGGTCCCACACCACCAGGTTCAGGAACAGTTATTACCCCTCAACCATCAGGAAGGAGGTACCGGAGCCTCAGGTCCCACATCACCAGGTTCAGGAACAGTTATTACCACCTCAACCATCAGGAAGGAGGTACAGGAGCCTCAGGTCCCACACCACCTGGTTCAGGGACAGTTATTACCCCTCAACCATCAGGAAGGAGATACAGGAGCCTCAGGGCCCACACCACCTTGTTCAGGAACAGTTATTACCCCTCAACCATCAGGAAGGAGGTGCAGGAGCCTCAGGTCCCATACCACCAGGTTCAGGAACAGTTATTACCACTAAACCATCAGGAAGGAGGTACAGGAGCCTCAGGACCCATACACCAGGTACAGGAACAGTTATTACCACCTCAACCATCAGGAAGGAGGTACAGGAGCCTCAGGTCCCACACCACCAGGTTGAGGGACAGTTATTACCACCTCAACCATCAGGGAGGAGGTACAGGAGCCTCAGGTCCCACACCACCAGGTTCAGGAACAGTTATTACCCCTCAACCATCAGGAAGGAGGTACAGGAGCCTCAGGATCCACAACACCAGGTTCAGGAACAGTTATTACCCCTCAACCATCAGGAAGGAGATACAGAAGCCTCAGGTCCCACACCACCTTGTTCAGGAACAGTTATTAACCCTCAACCATCAGGAAGGAGATACAGAAGCCTCAGGTCCCACACCACCTTGTTCAGGAACAGTTATTACCCCTCAACCATCAGGAAGGAGGTGCAGGAGCATCAGGTCCCACACCACCTGGTTCAGGAACAGTTATTACCGCTCAACCATCAGGAAGGATGTACAGGAGCCTCAGGTCCCAAACCACCAGGTTGAGGGACAGTTATTACCACCTCAACCATCAGGAAGGAGGTACAGGGGCCTCAGGTCCCACACCACCAGGTTCAGGAACAGTTATTACCCCTCAACCATCTGGAAGGAGGTACAGGAGCCTCAGGTCCCACACCACCTGGTTCAGGGACAGTTATTACCCCTCAACCATCAGGAAGGAGATACAGGAGCCTCAGGGCCCACACCACCTTGTTCAGGAACAGTTATTACCCCTCAACCATCAGGAAGGAGGTGCAGGAGCCTCAGGTCCCATACCACCGGGTTCAGGAACAGTTATTACCACTAAACCATCAGGAAGGAGGTACAGGAGCCTCAGGACCCATACACCAGGTACAGGAACAGTTATTACCACCTCAACCATCAGGAAGGAGGTACAGGAGCCTCAGGTCCCACACCACCAGGTTGAGGGACAGTTATTACCACCTCAACCATCAGGGAGGAGGTACAGGAGCCTCAGGTCCCACACCACCAGGTTCAGGAACAGTTATTACCCCTCAACCATCAGGAAGGAGGTACAGGAGCCTCAGGATCCACAACACCAGGTTCAGGAACAGTTATTACCCCTCAACCATCAGGGACAGGAGCCTCAGGACCCACATAACCAGGTTCAGGTACAGTTATTACCCCTCAAACATCAGGAAGGAGGTACAGGAGCCTCAGGTCCACACCACCAGGTTCAGGGACAGTTATTACCCCTCAACCATCAGGAAGGAGGAGCAGGAGCCTCAGGTCCCACACCACCAGGTTCAGGAACAGTTATTACCCCTCAACCATCAGGAAGGAGGTACAGGAGCCTTAGGTCCCACACCACCAGGTTCAGGACAGTTATTACCTCCTCAACCATCAGGAAGGAGGTACAGGAGCCTCAGGTCCCACACCACAAGGTTCAGGGAGAGTTATTACCACCTCAACCATCAGGAAGGAGGTACAGGAGCCTCAGGTCCCACACCACCAGGTTCAGGAACAGTTATTACCCCTCAACCATCAGGAAGGAGGTACGGGAGCCTCAGGTCCCACACCACCAGGTTCAGGAACAGTTATTACCACCTCAACCATCAGGAAGGAGGTACAGGAGCCTCTGTCGCACACCACCTGGTTCAGGGACAGTTGTTACCCCTCAACCATCAGGAAGGAGGTACAGGAGCCTCAGGTCCCACACCACCAGGTTCAGGAACAGTTATTACCCCTCAACCATCAGGAAGGAGGTACCGGAGCCTCAGGTCCCACATCACCAGGTTCAGGAACAGTTATTACCACCTCAACCATCAGGAAGGAGGTACAGGAGCCTCAGGTCCCACACCACCTGGTTCAGGGACAGTTATTACCCCTCAACCATCAGGAAGGAGATACAGGAGCCTCAGGGCCCACACCACCTTGTTCAGGAACAGTTATTACCCCTCAACCATCAGGAAGGAGGTGCAGGAGCCTCAGGTCCCATACCACCAGGTTCAGGAACAGTTATTACCACTAAACCATCAGGAAGGAGGTACAGGAGCCTCAGGACCCATACACCAGGTACAGGAACAGTTATTACCACCTCAACCATCAGGAAGGAGGTACAGGAGCCTCAGGTCCCACACCACCAGGTTGAGGGACAGTTATTACCACCTCAACCATCAGGGAGGAGGTACAGGAGCCTCAGGTCCCACACCACCAGGTTCAGGAACAGTTATTACCCCTCAACCATCAGGAAGGAGGTACAGGAGCCTCAGGATCCACAACACCAGGTTCAGGAACAGTTATTACCCCTCAACCATCAGGAAGGAGATACAGAAGCCTCAGGTCCCACACCACCTTGTTCAGGAACAGTTATTAACCCTCAACCATCAGGAAGGAGATACAGAAGCCTCAGGTCCCACACCACCTTGTTCAGGAACAGTTATTACCCCTCAACCATCAGGAAGGAGGTGCAGGAGCATCAGGTCCCACACCACCTGGTTCAGGAACAGTTATTACCGCTCAACCATCAGGAAGGATGTACAGGAGCCTCAGGTCCCAAACCACCAGGTTGAGGGACAGTTATTACCACCTCAACCATCAGGAAGGAGGTACAGGGGCCTCAGGTCCCACACCACCAGGTTCAGGAACAGTTATTACCCCTCAACCATCTGGAAGGAGGTACAGGAGCCTCAGGTCCCACACCACCAGGTTCAGGAACAGTTATTACCCCTCACCCATCAGGAAGGAGGTACAGGAGCCTCAGGTCCCACACCACAAGGTTCAGGAACAGTTATTACCACCTCAACCATCAGGAAGGAGGTACAGGAGCCACAGGTCCCACACCACCAGGTTCAGGAACAGTTATTACCCCTCAACCATCAGGAAGGAGGTACAGGAGCCTCAGGGCCCACACCACCAGGTTCAGGAATAGTTATTACCCCTCAACCAACAGGAAGGAGGTGCAGGAGCCTCAGGTCTCACACCACCAGGTTCAGGAACAGTTATTACCCCTCAACCATCAGGAAGGAGATACAGAAGCCTCAGGTCCCACACCACCTTGTTCAGGAACAGTTATTACCCCTCAACCATCAGGAAGGAGATACAGAAGCCTCAGGTCCCACACCACCTTGTTCAGGAACAGTTATTACCCCTCAACCATCAGGAAGGAGGTGCAGGAGCATCAGGTCCCACACCACCTGGTTCAGGAACAGTTATTACCGCTCAACCATCAGGAAGGATGTACAGGAGCCTCAGGTCCCAAACCACCAGGTTGAGGGACAGTTATTACCACCTCAACCATCAGGAAGGAGGTACAGGGGCCTCAGGTCCCACACCACCAGGTTCAGGAACAGTTATTACCCCTCAACCATCTGGAAGGAGGTACAGGAGCCTCAGGTCCCACACCACCAGGTTCAGGAACAGTTATTACCCCTCACCCATCAGGAAGGAGGTACAGGAGCCTCAGGTCCCACACCACAAGGTTCAGGAACAGTTATTACCACCTCAACCATCAGGAAGGAGGTACAGGAGCCTCAGGTCCCACACCACCAGGTTCAGGAACAGTTATTACCCCTCAACCATCAGGAAGGAGGTACAGGAACCTCAGGTCTCACACCACCAGGTTCAGGAACAGTTATTACCCCTCAACCATCAGGAAGGAGATACAGGAGCCTCAGGTCCCACACCACCTTGTTCAGGAACAGTTATTACCCCTCAACCACCAGGAAGGAGGTGCAGGAGCCTCAGGTCCCACACCACTAGGTTCAGGAACAGTTATTACCACTAAACCATCAGGAAGGAGGTACAGGAGCCTCAGGACCCATACCACCAGGTACAGGAACAGTTATTACCACCTCAACCATCAGGAAGGAGGTACAGGAGCCTCTGTCGCACACCACCTGGTTCAGGGACAGTTGTTACCCCTCAACCATCAGGAAGGAGGCACAGGAGCCTCAGGTCCCACACCACCAGGTTCAGGAACAGTTATTACCACCTCAACCATCAGGAAGGAGGTACAGGAACCTCAGGTCTCACACCACCAGGTTCAGGAACAGTTATTACCCCTCAACCATCAGGAAGGAGGTACAGGAGCCTCAGGTCCCACATCACCAGGTTCAGGAACAGTTCTTACCCCCTCAACCATCAGGAAGGAGGTACAGGAACCTCAGGTCTCACACCACCAGGTTTAGGGACAGTTATGACCCCTCAACCATCAGGAAAGAGGTACAGGAGCCTCAGGTCCCATACCACCACGTTCAGGAACAGTTATTACTCCTCAACCATCAGGAAGGAGGTAGAGGATCCTCAGGTCCCACACCACCAGCTTCAGGAACAGTTATGACCCCTCAACCATCAGGAAAGAGGTACAGGAGCCTCAGGTCCCATACCACCACATTCAGGAACAGTTATTACTCCTCAACCATCAGGAAGGAGGTACAGGAGCCTCAGGATCCACACCACCAGGTTCAGGAACAGTTATTACCCCTCACCCATCAGGAAGGAGGTACAGGAGCCTCAGGTCCCACACCACAAGGTTCAGGAACAGTTATTACCACCTCAACCATCAGGAAGGAGGTACAGGAGCCTCAGGTCCCACACCACCAGGTTCAGGAACAGTTATTACCCCTCAACCATCAGGAAGGAGGTGCAGGAGCCTCAGGACCCATACCACCAGGTACAGGAACAATTATTACCACCTCAACCATCAGGAAGGAGGTACAGGAGCCTCTGTCGCACACCACCTGGTTCAGGGACAGTTGTTACCCCTCAACCATCAGGAAGGAGGCACAGGAGACTCAGGTCCCACACCACATTGTTCAGGAACAGTTATTACCCCTCAACCATCAGGAAGGAGGTGCAGGAGCCTCAGGTCCCACACCACCAGGTTCAGGAACAGTTATTACCACTAAACCATCAGGAAGGAGGTACAGGAGCCTCAGGACCAATACCACCAGGTACAGGAACAGTTATTACCACCTCAACCATCCGGAAGGAGGTACAGGAGCCTCTGTCGCACACCACCTGGTTCAGGGTCTGTTGTTACCCCACAACCATCAGGAAGGAGGCACAGGAGCCTCAGGTCCCACACCACCAGGTTCAGGAACAGTTATTACCACCTCAACCATCAGGAAGGAGGTACAGGAGCCTCAGTTCCCGCACCACCAGGTTCAGGGACAGTTATTACCCCTCAACCATCAGGAAGAAGGTGCAGGAGCCTCAGGTCCCACACCACCTGGTTCAGGAACAGTTATTACCCCTCAACCATCAGGAAGGAGGTGCAGGAGCCTCAGGTCCCACACCACCAGGTTCAGGGACAGTTATTACCACCTCAACCATCAGGAAGGAGGTACAGGAGACTCAGGTCCCACACCAACAGGTTCAGGGACAGTTATTACCACCTCAATCATCAGGAAGGAGGTACAGGAGCCTCAGTCCCACACCACCAGGTTCTGGAACAGTTATTACCCCTCAACCATCAGGAAGGATGTACAGGAGCCTCAGGTCCCACACCACCAGGTTGAGGGACAGTTATTACCACCTCAACCATCAGGAAGGAGGTACAGGAGCCTCAGGTCCCACACCACCAGGTTCAGGAACGGTTATTACCACCTCAACCATCAGGAAGGAGGTACAGGCGCCTCAGGTCCCACACTACCTAGTTCAGGGACAGTTGTTACCCCTCAACCATCTGTAAGGAGGTACAGGAGCCTCAGGTCCCACATCACCAGGTTCAGGAACAGTTATTACCCCTCAACCATCCGGAAGGAGGTACAGGAGCCTCAGGTCTCACTCCACCAGGTTCAGGGAGAGTTATTACCCCTCAACCATCAGGAAGGAGGTACAGGAGCCTCAGGTCTCACACCACCAGGTTCAGGAACAGTTATTACCACCTCAACCATCAGGAAGGAGGTACAGGAGCCTCTGTCGCACACCACCTGGTTCAGGGACAGTTGTTAACCCTCAACCATCTGGAAGGAGGCACAGGAGCCTCAGGTCCCACACCACCTTTTTCAGGAACAGTTATTACCCCTCAACCATCAGGAAGGAGGTGCAGGAGCCTCAGGTCCCACACCACCAGGTTCAGGAACAGTTATTACCACTAAACCATCAGGAAGGAGGTACAGGAGCCTCAGGACCCATACCACCAGGTACAGGAACAGTTATTACCACCTCAACCATCAGGAAGGAGGTACAGGAGCCTCTGTCGCACACCACCTGGTTCAGGGTCTGTTGTTACCCCTCAACCATCAGGAAGGAGGCACAGGAGCCTCAGGTCCCACACCACCAGGTTCAGGAACAGTTATTACCCCTCAACCATCAGGAAGGAGGTACAGGAGCCTCAGGTCCCACATCACCAGGTTCAGGAACAGTTATTACCCCCTCAACCATCAGGAAGGAGGTACAGGAGCCTCAGGACCCACACCACCTGGTTCAGGGACAGTTGTTACCCCTCAACCATCAGGAAGGAGATACAGGAGCCTCAGGTCCCACTCCACCTTGTTCAGGAACAGTTATTACCCCTCAACCATCAGGAAGGAGGTGCAGGAGCCTCAGTTCCCACACCTCCAGGTTCAGGGACAGTTATTACCCCTCAACCATCAGGAAGAAGGTGCAGGAGCCTCAGGTCCCACACCACCTGGTTCAGGAACAGTTATTACCACCTCAACCATCAGGAAGGAGGTACAGGAGCCTCAGGTCCCACACCACCAGCTTCAGAAACAGTTATGACCCCTCAATCATCAGGAAGGAGGTACAGGAGCCTCAGGTCCCACACCATCAGGTTCAGGAACACTTATTACCCCTCAACCATCAAGAAGGAGGTACAGGAGCCTCAGGACCACACCACCAGGTTCAGGAACAGTTATTACCTCTCAACCATCAGGAAGGAGGTGCAGGAGCCTCAGGTCCCACACCACCAGGTTCAGGAACAGTTATTACCCCTCAACCATCAGGAAGGAGGTGCAGGAGCCTCAGGACCCATACCACCAGGTACAGGAACAATTATTACCACCTCAACCATCAGGAAGGAGGTACAGGAGCCTCTGTCGCACACCACCTGGTTCAGGGACAGTTGTTACCCCTCAACCATCAGGAAGGAGGCACAGGAGACTCAGGTCCCACACCACATTGTTCAGGAACAGTTATTACCCCTCAACCATCAGGAAGGAGGTGCAGGAGCCTCAGGTCCCACACCACCAGGTTCAGGAACAGTTATTACCACTAAACCATCAGGAAGGAGGTACAGGAGCCTCAGGACCAATACCACCAGGTACAGGAACAGTTATTACCACCTCAACCATCCGGAAGGAGGTACAGGAGCCTCTGTCGCACACCACCTGGTTCAGGGTCTGTTGTTACCCCACAACCATCAGGAAGGAGGCACAGGAGCCTCAGGTCCCACACCACCAGGTTCAGGAACAGTTATTACCACCTCAACCATCAGGAAGGAGGTACAGGAGCCTCAGTTCCCGCACCACCAGGTTCAGGGACAGTTATTACCCCTCAACCATCAGGAAGAAGGTGCAGGAGCCTCAGGTCCCACACCACCTGGTTCAGGAACAGTTATTACCCCTCAACCATCAGGAAGGAGGTGCAGGAGCCTCAGGTCCCACACCACCAGGTTCAGGGACAGTTATTACCACCTCAACCATCAGGAAGGAGGTACAGGAGACTCAGGTCCCACACCAACAGGTTCAGGGACAGTTATTACCACCTCAATCATCAGGAAGGAGGTACAGGAGCCTCAGTCCCACACCACCAGGTTCTGGAACAGTTATTACCCCTCAACCATCAGGAAGGATGTACAGGAGCCTCAGGTCCCACACCACCAGGTTGAGGGACAGTTATTACCACCTCAACCATCAGGAAGGAGGTACAGGAGCCTCAGGTCCCACACCACCAGGTTCAGGAACGGTTATTACCACCTCAACCATCAGGAAGGAGGTACAGGCGCCTCAGGTCCCACACTACCTAGTTCAGGGACAGTTGTTACCCCTCAACCATCTGTAAGGAGGTACAGGAGCCTCAGGTCCCACATCACCAGGTTCAGGAACAGTTATTACCCCTCAACCATCCGGAAGGAGGTACAGGAGCCTCAGGTCTCACTCCACCAGGTTCAGGGAGAGTTATTACCCCTCAACCATCAGGAAGGAGGTACAGGAGCCTCAGGTCTCACACCACCAGGTTCAGGAACAGTTATTACCACCTCAACCATCAGGAAGGAGGTACAGGAGCCTCTGTCGCACACCACCTGGTTCAGGGACAGTTGTTAACCCTCAACCATCTGGAAGGAGGCACAGGAGCCTCAGGTCCCACACCACCTTTTTCAGGAACAGTTATTACCCCTCAACCATCAGGAAGGAGGTGCAGGAGCCTCAGGTCCCACACCACCAGGTTCAGGAACAGTTATTACCACTAAACCATCAGGAAGGAGGTACAGGAGCCTCAGGACCCATACCACCAGGTACAGGAACAGTTATTACCACCTCAACCATCAGGAAGGAGGTACAGGAGCCTCTGTCGCACACCACCTGGTTCAGGGTCTGTTGTTACCCCTCAACCATCAGGAAGGAGGCACAGGAGCCTCAGGTCCCACACCACCAGGTTCAGGAACAGTTATTACCCCTCAACCATCAGGAAGGAGGTACAGGAGCCTCAGGTCCCACATCACCAGGTTCAGGAACAGTTATTACCCCCTCAACCATCAGGAAGGAGGTACAGGAGCCTCAGGACCCACACCACCTGGTTCAGGGACAGTTGTTACCCCTCAACCATCAGGAAGGAGATACAGGAGCCTCAGGTCCCACTCCACCTTGTTCAGGAACAGTTATTACCCCTCAACCATCAGGAAGGAGGTGCAGGAGCCTCAGTTCCCACACCTCCAGGTTCAGGGACAGTTATTACCCCTCAACCATCAGGAAGAAGGTGCAGGAGCCTCAGGTCCCACACCACCTGGTTCAGGAACAGTTATTACCACCTCAACCATCAGGAAGGAGGTACAGGAGCCTCAGGTCCCACACCACCAGCTTCAGAAACAGTTATGACCCCTCAATCATCAGGAAGGAGGTACAGGAGCCTCAGGTCCCACACCATCAGGTTCAGGAACACTTATTACCCCTCAACCATCAAGAAGGAGGTACAGGAGCCTCAGGACCACACCACCAGGTTCAGGAACAGTTATTACCTCTCAACCATCAGGAAGGAGGTGCAGGAGCCTCAGGTCCCACACCACCAGGTTCAGGGACAGTTATTACCACCTCAACGATCAGGAAGGAGGTACAGGAGACTCAGGTCCCACACCACCAGGTTCAGGGACAGTTATTACCACCTCAATCATCAGGAAGGAGGTACAGGAGCCTCAGTTCCACACCACCAGGTTCAGGAACAGTTATTACCCCTCAACCATCAGGAAGGATGTACAGGAGCCTCAGGTCCCACACCACCAGGTTCTGGAACAGTTATTACCCCTCAACCATCAGGAAGGATGTACAGGAGCCTCAGGTCCCACACCACCTGGTTCAGGGTCTGTTGTTACCCCACAACCATCAGGAAGGAGGCACAGGAGCCTCAGGTCCCACACCACCAGGTTCAGGAACAGTTATTACCACCTCAACCATCAGGAAGGAGGTACAGGAGCCTCAGTTCCCGCACCACCAGGTTCAGGGACAGTTATTACCCCTCAACCATCAGGAAGAAGGTGCAGGAGCCTCAGGTCCCACACCACCTGGTTCAGGAACAGTTATTACCCCTCAACCATCAGGAAGGAGGTGCAGGAGCCTCAGGTCCCACACCACCAGGTTCAGGGACAGTTATTACCACCTCAACCATCAGGAAGGAGGTACAGGAGACTCAGGTCCCACACCAACAGGTTCAGGGACAGTTATTACCACCTCAATCATCAGGAAGGAGGTACAGGAGCCTCAGTCCCACACCACCAGGTTCTGGAACAGTTATTACCCCTCAACCATCAGGAAGGATGTACAGGAGCCTCAGGTCCCACACCACCAGGTTGAGGGACAGTTATTACCACCTCAACCATCAGGAAGGAGGTACAGGAGCCTCAGGTCCCACACCACCAGGTTCAGGAACGGTTATTACCACCTCAACCATCAGGAAGGAGGTACAGGCGCCTCAGGTCCCACACTACCTAGTTCAGGGACAGTTGTTACCCCTCAACCATCTGTAAGGAGGTACAGGAGCCTCAGGTCCCACATCACCAGGTTCAGGAACAGTTATTACCCCTCAACCATCCGGAAGGAGGTACAGGAGCCTCAGGTCTCACTCCACCAGGTTCAGGGAGAGTTATTACCCCTCAACCATCAGGAAGGAGGTACAGGAGCCTCAGATCTCACACCACCAGGTTCAGGAACAGTTATTACCACCTCAACCATCAGGAAGGAGGTACAGGAGCCTCTGTCGCACACCACCTGGTTCAGGGACAGTTGTTAACCCTCAACCATCTGGAAGGAGGCACAGGAGCCTCAGGTCCCACACCACCTTTTTCAGGAACAGTTATTACCCCTCAACCATCAGGAAGGAGGTGCAGGAGCCTCAGGTCCCACACCACCAGGTTCAGGAACAGTTATTACCACTAAACCATCAGGAAGGAGGTACAGGAGCCTCAGGACCCATACCACCAGGTACAGGAACAGTTATTACCACCTCAACCATCAGGAAGGAGGTACAGGAGCCTCTGTCGCACACCACCTGGTTCAGGGTCTGTTGTTACCCCTCAACCATCAGGAAGGAGGCACAGGAGCCTCAGGTCCCACACCACCAGGTTCAGGAACAGTTATTACCCCTCAACCATCAGGAAGGAGGTACAGGAGCCTCAGGTCCAACATCACCAGGTTCAGGAACAGTTATTACCCCCTCAACCATCAGGAAGGAGGTACAGGAGCCTCAGGACCCACACCACCTGGTTCAGGGACAGTTGTTACCCCTCAACCATCAGGAAGGAGATACAGGAGCCTCAGGTCCCACTCCACCTTGTTCAGGAACAGTTATTACCCCTCAACCATCAGGAAGGAGGTGCAGGAGCCTCAGTTCCCACACCTCCAGGTTCAGGGACAGTTATTACCCCTCAACCATCAGGAAGAAGGTGCAGGAGCCTCAGGTCCCACACCACCTGGTTCAGGAACAGTTATTACCACCTCAACCATCAGGAAGGAGGTACAGGAGCCTCAGGTCCCACACCACCAGCTTCAGAAACAGTTATGACCCCTCAATCATCAGGAAGGAGGTACAGGAGCCTCAGGTCCCACACCATCAGGTTCAGGAACACTTATTACCCCTCAACCATCAAGAAGGAGGTACAGGAGCCTCAGGACCACACCACCAGGTTCAGGAACAGTTATTACCTCTCAACCATCAGGAAGGAGGTGCAGGAGCCTCAGGTCCCACACCACCAGGTTCAGGGACAGTTATTACCACCTCAACGATCAGGAAGGAGGTACAGGAGACTCAGGTCCCACACCACCAGGTTCAGGGACAGTTATTACCACCTCAATCATCAGGAAGGAGGTACAGGAGCCTCAGTTCCACACCACCAGGTTCAGGAACAGTTATTACCCCTCAACCATCAGGAAGGATGTACAGGAGCCTCAGGTCCCACACCACCAGGTTCAGGAACAGTTATTACCCCTCAACCATCAGGAAGGAGGTACAGGAGCCTCAGGTCCCACACCACCAGGTTCAGGAACAGTTATTACCACCTCAACCATCAGGAAGGAGGTACAGGAGCCTCTGTCGCACACCACCTGGTTCAGGGACAGTTGTTACCCCTCAACCATCAGGAAGGAGGTACAGGAGCCTCAGGTCCCACACCACCAGGTTCAGGAACAGTTATTACCCCTCAACCATCAGGAAGGAGGTACCGGAGCCTCAGGTCCCACATCACCAGGTTCAGGAACAGTTATTACCACCTCAACCATCAGGAAGGAGGTACAGGAGCCTCAGGTCCCACACCACCTGGTTCAGGGACAGTTATTACCCCTCAACCATCAGGAAGGAGATACAGGAGCCTCAGGGCCCACACCACCTTGTTCAGGAACAGTTATTACCCCTCAACCATCAGGAAGGAGGTGCAGGAGCCTCAGGTCCCATACCACCGGGTTCAGGAACAGTTATTACCACTAAACCATCAGGAAGGAGGTACAGGAGCCTCAGGACCCATACACCAGGTACAGGAACAGTTATTACCACCTCAACCATCAGGAAGGAGGTACAGGAGCCTCAGGTCCCACACCACCAGGTTGAGGGACAGTTATTACCACCTCAACCATCAGGGAGGAGGTACAGGAGCCTCAGGTCCCACACCACCAGGTTCAGGAACAGTTATTACCCCTCAACCATCAGGAAGGAGGTACAGGAGCCTCAGGATCCACAACACCAGGTTCAGGAACAGTTATTACCCCTCAACCATCAGGGACAGGAGCCTCAGGACCCACATAACCAGGTTCAGGTACAGTTATTACCCCTCAAACATCAGGAAGGAGGTACAGGAGCCTCAGGTCCACACCACCAGGTTCAGGGACAGTTATTACCCCTCAACCATCAGGAAGGAGGAGCAGGAGCCTCAGGTCCCACACCACCAGGTTCAGGAACAGTTATTACCCCTCAACCATCAGGAAGGAGGTACAGGAGCCTTAGGTCCCACACCACCAGGTTCAGGACAGTTATTACCTCCTCAACCATCAGGAAGGAGGTACAGGAGCCTCAGGTCCCACACCACAAGGTTCAGGGAGAGTTATTACCACCTCAACCATCAGGAAGGAGGTACAGGAGCCTCAGGTCCCACACCACCAGGTTCAGGAACAGTTATTACCCCTCAACCATCAGGAAGGAGGTACGGGAGCCTCAGGTCCCACACCACCAGGTTCAGGAACAGTTATTACCACCTCAACCATCAGGAAGGAGGTACAGGAGCCTCTGTCGCACACCACCTGGTTCAGGGACAGTTGTTACCCCTCAACCATCAGGAAGGAGGTACAGGAGCCTCAGGTCCCACACCACCAGGTTCAGGAACAGTTATTACCCCTCAACCATCAGGAAGGAGGTACCGGAGCCTCAGGTCCCACATCACCAGGTTCAGGAACAGTTATTACCACCTCAACCATCAGGAAGGAGGTACAGGAGCCTCAGGTCCCACACCACCTGGTTCAGGGACAGTTATTACCCCTCAACCATCAGGAAGGAGATACAGGAGCCTCAGGGCCCACACCACCTTGTTCAGGAACAGTTATTACCCCTCAACCATCAGGAAGGAGGTGCAGGAGCCTCAGGTCCCATACCACCAGGTTCAGGAACAGTTATTACCACTAAACCATCAGGAAGGAGGTACAGGAGCCTCAGGACCCATACACCAGGTACAGGAACAGTTATTACCACCTCAACCATCAGGAAGGAGGTACAGGAGCCTCAGGTCCCACACCACCAGGTTGAGGGACAGTTATTACCACCTCAACCATCAGGGAGGAGGTACAGGAGCCTCAGGTCCCACACCACCAGGTTCAGGAACAGTTATTACCCCTCAACCATCAGGAAGGAGGTACAGGAGCCTCAGGATCCACAACACCAGGTTCAGGAACAGTTATTACCCCTCAACCATCAGGAAGGAGATACAGAAGCCTCAGGTCCCACACCACCTTGTTCAGGAACAGTTATTAACCCTCAACCATCAGGAAGGAGATACAGAAGCCTCAGGTCCCACACCACCTTGTTCAGGAACAGTTATTACCCCTCAACCATCAGGAAGGAGGTGCAGGAGCATCAGGTCCCACACCACCTGGTTCAGGAACAGTTATTACCGCTCAACCATCAGGAAGGATGTACAGGAGCCTCAGGTCCCAAACCACCAGGTTGAGGGACAGTTATTACCACCTCAACCATCAGGAAGGAGGTACAGGGGCCTCAGGTCCCACACCACCAGGTTCAGGAACAGTTATTACCCCTCAACCATCTGGAAGGAGGTACAGGAGCCTCAGGTCCCACACCACCAGGTTCAGGAACAGTTATTACCCCTCACCCATCAGGAAGGAGGTACAGGAGCCTCAGGTCCCACACCACAAGGTTCAGGAACAGTTATTACCACCTCAACCATCAGGAAGGAGGTACAGGAGCCACAGGTCCCACACCACCAGGTTCAGGAACAGTTATTACCCCTCAACCATCAGGAAGGAGGTACAGGAGCCTCAGGGCCCACACCACCAGGTTCAGGAATAGTTATTACCCCTCAACCAACAGGAAGGAGGTGCAGGAGCCTCAGGTCTCACACCACCAGGTTCAGGAACAGTTATTACCCCTCAACCATCAGGAAGGAGATACAGAAGCCTCAGGTCCCACACCACCTTGTTCAGGAACAGTTATTACCCCTCAACCATCAGGAAGGAGATACAGAAGCCTCAGGTCCCACACCACCTTGTTCAGGAACAGTTATTACCCCTCAACCATCAGGAAGGAGGTGCAGGAGCATCAGGTCCCACACCACCTGGTTCAGGAACAGTTATTACCGCTCAACCATCAGGAAGGATGTACAGGAGCCTCAGGTCCCAAACCACCAGGTTGAGGGACAGTTATTACCACCTCAACCATCAGGAAGGAGGTACAGGGGCCTCAGGTCCCACACCACCAGGTTCAGGAACAGTTATTACCCCTCAACCATCTGGAAGGAGGTACAGGAGCCTCAGGTCCCACACCACCAGGTTCAGGAACAGTTATTACCCCTCACCCATCAGGAAGGAGGTACAGGAGCCTCAGGTCCCACACCACAAGGTTCAGGAACAGTTATTACCACCTCAACCATCAGGAAGGAGGTACAGGAGCCTCAGGTCCCACACCACCAGGTTCAGGAACAGTTATTACCCCTCAACCATCAGGAAGGAGGTACAGGAACCTCAGGTCTCACACCACCAGGTTCAGGAACAGTTATTACCCCTCAACCATCAGGAAGGAGATACAGGAGCCTCAGGTCCCACACCACCTTGTTCAGGAACAGTTATTACCCCTCAACCACCAGGAAGGAGGTGCAGGAGCCTCAGGTCCCACACCACTAGGTTCAGGAACAGTTATTACCACTAAACCATCAGGAAGGAGGTACAGGAGCCTCAGGACCCATACCACCAGGTACAGGAACAGTTATTACCACCTCAACCATCAGGAAGGAGGTACAGGAGCCTCTGTCGCACACCACCTGGTTCAGGGACAGTTGTTACCCCTCAACCATCAGGAAGGAGGCACAGGAGCCTCAGGTCCCACACCACCAGGTTCAGGAACAGTTATTACCACCTCAACCATCAGGAAGGAGGTACAGGAACCTCAGGTCTCACACCACCAGGTTCAGGAACAGTTATTACCCCTCAACCATCAGGAAGGAGGTACAGGAGCCTCAGGTCCCACATCACCAGGTTCAGGAACAGTTCTTACCCCCTCAACCATCAGGAAGGAGGTACAGGAACCTCAGGTCTCACACCACCAGGTTTAGGGACAGTTATGACCCCTCAACCATCAGGAAAGAGGTACAGGAGCCTCAGGTCCCATACCACCACGTTCAGGAACAGTTATTACTCCTCAACCATCAGGAAGGAGGTAGAGGATCCTCAGGTCCCACACCACCAGCTTCAGGAACAGTTATGACCCCTCAACCATCAGGAAAGAGGTACAGGAGCCTCAGGTCCCATACCACCACATTCAGGAACAGTTATTACTCCTCAACCATCAGGAAGGAGGTACAGGAGCCTCAGGATCCACACCACCAGGTTCAGGAACAGTTATTACCCCTCACCCATCAGGAAGGAGGTACAGGAGCCTCAGGTCCCACACCACAAGGTTCAGGAACAGTTATTACCACCTCAACCATCAGGAAGGAGGTACAGGAGCCTCAGGTCCCACACCACCAGGTTCAGGAACAGTTATTACCCCTCAACCATCAGGAAGGAGGTGCAGGAGCCTCAGGACCCATACCACCAGGTACAGGAACAATTATTACCACCTCAACCATCAGGAAGGAGGTACAGGAGCCTCTGTCGCACACCACCTGGTTCAGGGACAGTTGTTACCCCTCAACCATCAGGAAGGAGGCACAGGAGACTCAGGTCCCACACCACATTGTTCAGGAACAGTTATTACCCCTCAACCATCAGGAAGGAGGTGCAGGAGCCTCAGGTCCCACACCACCAGGTTCAGGAACAGTTATTACCACTAAACCATCAGGAAGGAGGTACAGGAGCCTCAGGACCAATACCACCAGGTACAGGAACAGTTATTACCACCTCAACCATCCGGAAGGAGGTACAGGAGCCTCTGTCGCACACCACCTGGTTCAGGGTCTGTTGTTACCCCACAACCATCAGGAAGGAGGCACAGGAGCCTCAGGTCCCACACCACCAGGTTCAGGAACAGTTATTACCACCTCAACCATCAGGAAGGAGGTACAGGAGCCTCAGTTCCCGCACCACCAGGTTCAGGGACAGTTATTACCCCTCAACCATCAGGAAGAAGGTGCAGGAGCCTCAGGTCCCACACCACCTGGTTCAGGAACAGTTATTACCCCTCAACCATCAGGAAGGAGGTGCAGGAGCCTCAGGTCCCACACCACCAGGTTCAGGGACAGTTATTACCACCTCAACCATCAGGAAGGAGGTACAGGAGACTCAGGTCCCACACCAACAGGTTCAGGGACAGTTATTACCACCTCAATCATCAGGAAGGAGGTACAGGAGCCTCAGTCCCACACCACCAGGTTCTGGAACAGTTATTACCCCTCAACCATCAGGAAGGATGTACAGGAGCCTCAGGTCCCACACCACCAGGT
The DNA here is from genome assembly GCF_030144855.1 of Hypanus sabinus. Lineage (NCBI taxonomy): Eukaryota > Metazoa > Chordata > Chondrichthyes > Myliobatiformes > Dasyatidae > Hypanus > Hypanus sabinus. The sequence goes on along the minus strand of NW_026781741.1, from coordinate 64,737 downwards.
TGAGGGACAGTTATTACCACCTCAACCATCAGGAAGGAGGTACAGGAGCCTCAGGTCCCACACCACCAGGTTCAGGAACGGTTATTACCACCTCAACCATCAGGAAGGAGGTACAGGCGCCTCAGGTCCCACACTACCTAGTTCAGGGACAGTTGTTACCCCTCAACCATCTGTAAGGAGGTACAGGAGCCTCAGGTCCCACATCACCAGGTTCAGGAACAGTTATTACCCCTCAACCATCCGGAAGGAGGTACAGGAGCCTCAGGTCTCACTCCACCAGGTTCAGGGAGAGTTATTACCCCTCAACCATCAGGAAGGAGGTACAGGAGCCTCAGGTCTCACACCACCAGGTTCAGGAACAGTTATTACCACCTCAACCATCAGGAAGGAGGTACAGGAGCCTCTGTCGCACACCACCTGGTTCAGGGACAGTTGTTAACCCTCAACCATCTGGAAGGAGGCACAGGAGCCTCAGGTCCCACACCACCTTTTTCAGGAACAGTTATTACCCCTCAACCATCAGGAAGGAGGTGCAGGAGCCTCAGGTCCCACACCACCAGGTTCAGGAACAGTTATTACCACTAAACCATCAGGAAGGAGGTACAGGAGCCTCAGGACCCATACCACCAGGTACAGGAACAGTTATTACCACCTCAACCATCAGGAAGGAGGTACAGGAGCCTCTGTCGCACACCACCTGGTTCAGGGTCTGTTGTTACCCCTCAACCATCAGGAAGGAGGCACAGGAGCCTCAGGTCCCACACCACCAGGTTCAGGAACAGTTATTACCCCTCAACCATCAGGAAGGAGGTACAGGAGCCTCAGGTCCCACATCACCAGGTTCAGGAACAGTTATTACCCCCTCAACCATCAGGAAGGAGGTACAGGAGCCTCAGGACCCACACCACCTGGTTCAGGGACAGTTGTTACCCCTCAACCATCAGGAAGGAGATACAGGAGCCTCAGGTCCCACTCCACCTTGTTCAGGAACAGTTATTACCCCTCAACCATCAGGAAGGAGGTGCAGGAGCCTCAGTTCCCACACCTCCAGGTTCAGGGACAGTTATTACCCCTCAACCATCAGGAAGAAGGTGCAGGAGCCTCAGGTCCCACACCACCTGGTTCAGGAACAGTTATTACCACCTCAACCATCAGGAAGGAGGTACAGGAGCCTCAGGTCCCACACCACCAGCTTCAGAAACAGTTATGACCCCTCAATCATCAGGAAGGAGGTACAGGAGCCTCAGGTCCCACACCATCAGGTTCAGGAACACTTATTACCCCTCAACCATCAAGAAGGAGGTACAGGAGCCTCAGGACCACACCACCAGGTTCAGGAACAGTTATTACCTCTCAACCATCAGGAAGGAGGTGCAGGAGCCTCAGGTCCCACACCACCAGGTTCAGGAACAGTTATTACCCCTCAACCATCAGGAAGGAGGTGCAGGAGCCTCAGGACCCATACCACCAGGTACAGGAACAATTATTACCACCTCAACCATCAGGAAGGAGGTACAGGAGCCTCTGTCGCACACCACCTGGTTCAGGGACAGTTGTTACCCCTCAACCATCAGGAAGGAGGCACAGGAGACTCAGGTCCCACACCACATTGTTCAGGAACAGTTATTACCCCTCAACCATCAGGAAGGAGGTGCAGGAGCCTCAGGTCCCACACCACCAGGTTCAGGAACAGTTATTACCACTAAACCATCAGGAAGGAGGTACAGGAGCCTCAGGACCAATACCACCAGGTACAGGAACAGTTATTACCACCTCAACCATCCGGAAGGAGGTACAGGAGCCTCTGTCGCACACCACCTGGTTCAGGGTCTGTTGTTACCCCACAACCATCAGGAAGGAGGCACAGGAGCCTCAGGTCCCACACCACCAGGTTCAGGAACAGTTATTACCACCTCAACCATCAGGAAGGAGGTACAGGAGCCTCAGTTCCCGCACCACCAGGTTCAGGGACAGTTATTACCCCTCAACCATCAGGAAGAAGGTGCAGGAGCCTCAGGTCCCACACCACCTGGTTCAGGAACAGTTATTACCCCTCAACCATCAGGAAGGAGGTGCAGGAGCCTCAGGTCCCACACCACCAGGTTCAGGGACAGTTATTACCACCTCAACCATCAGGAAGGAGGTACAGGAGACTCAGGTCCCACACCAACAGGTTCAGGGACAGTTATTACCACCTCAATCATCAGGAAGGAGGTACAGGAGCCTCAGTCCCACACCACCAGGTTCTGGAACAGTTATTACCCCTCAACCATCAGGAAGGATGTACAGGAGCCTCAGGTCCCACACCACCAGGTTGAGGGACAGTTATTACCACCTCAACCATCAGGAAGGAGGTACAGGAGCCTCAGGTCCCACACCACCAGGTTCAGGAACGGTTATTACCACCTCAACCATCAGGAAGGAGGTACAGGCGCCTCAGGTCCCACACTACCTAGTTCAGGGACAGTTGTTACCCCTCAACCATCTGTAAGGAGGTACAGGAGCCTCAGGTCCCACATCACCAGGTTCAGGAACAGTTATTACCCCTCAACCATCCGGAAGGAGGTACAGGAGCCTCAGGTCTCACTCCACCAGGTTCAGGGAGAGTTATTACCCCTCAACCATCAGGAAGGAGGTACAGGAGCCTCAGGTCTCACACCACCAGGTTCAGGAACAGTTATTACCACCTCAACCATCAGGAAGGAGGTACAGGAGCCTCTGTCGCACACCACCTGGTTCAGGGACAGTTGTTAACCCTCAACCATCTGGAAGGAGGCACAGGAGCCTCAGGTCCCACACCACCTTTTTCAGGAACAGTTATTACCCCTCAACCATCAGGAAGGAGGTGCAGGAGCCTCAGGTCCCACACCACCAGGTTCAGGAACAGTTATTACCACTAAACCATCAGGAAGGAGGTACAGGAGCCTCAGGACCCATACCACCAGGTACAGGAACAGTTATTACCACCTCAACCATCAGGAAGGAGGTACAGGAGCCTCTGTCGCACACCACCTGGTTCAGGGTCTGTTGTTACCCCTCAACCATCAGGAAGGAGGCACAGGAGCCTCAGGTCCCACACCACCAGGTTCAGGAACAGTTATTACCCCTCAACCATCAGGAAGGAGGTACAGGAGCCTCAGGTCCCACATCACCAGGTTCAGGAACAGTTATTACCCCCTCAACCATCAGGAAGGAGGTACAGGAGCCTCAGGACCCACACCACCTGGTTCAGGGACAGTTGTTACCCCTCAACCATCAGGAAGGAGATACAGGAGCCTCAGGTCCCACTCCACCTTGTTCAGGAACAGTTATTACCCCTCAACCATCAGGAAGGAGGTGCAGGAGCCTCAGTTCCCACACCTCCAGGTTCAGGGACAGTTATTACCCCTCAACCATCAGGAAGAAGGTGCAGGAGCCTCAGGTCCCACACCACCTGGTTCAGGAACAGTTATTACCACCTCAACCATCAGGAAGGAGGTACAGGAGCCTCAGGTCCCACACCACCAGCTTCAGAAACAGTTATGACCCCTCAATCATCAGGAAGGAGGTACAGGAGCCTCAGGTCCCACACCATCAGGTTCAGGAACACTTATTACCCCTCAACCATCAAGAAGGAGGTACAGGAGCCTCAGGACCACACCACCAGGTTCAGGAACAGTTATTACCTCTCAACCATCAGGAAGGAGGTGCAGGAGCCTCAGGTCCCACACCACCAGGTTCAGGGACAGTTATTACCACCTCAACGATCAGGAAGGAGGTACAGGAGACTCAGGTCCCACACCACCAGGTTCAGGGACAGTTATTACCACCTCAATCATCAGGAAGGAGGTACAGGAGCCTCAGTTCCACACCACCAGGTTCAGGAACAGTTATTACCCCTCAACCATCAGGAAGGATGTACAGGAGCCTCAGGTCCCACACCACCAGGTTCTGGAACAGTTATTACCCCTCAACCATCAGGAAGGATGTACAGGAGCCTCAGGTCCCACACCACCTGGTTCAGGGTCTGTTGTTACCCCACAACCATCAGGAAGGAGGCACAGGAGCCTCAGGTCCCACACCACCAGGTTCAGGAACAGTTATTACCACCTCAACCATCAGGAAGGAGGTACAGGAGCCTCAGTTCCCGCACCACCAGGTTCAGGGACAGTTATTACCCCTCAACCATCAGGAAGAAGGTGCAGGAGCCTCAGGTCCCACACCACCTGGTTCAGGAACAGTTATTACCCCTCAACCATCAGGAAGGAGGTGCAGGAGCCTCAGGTCCCACACCACCAGGTTCAGGGACAGTTATTACCACCTCAACCATCAGGAAGGAGGTACAGGAGACTCAGGTCCCACACCAACAGGTTCAGGGACAGTTATTACCACCTCAATCATCAGGAAGGAGGTACAGGAGCCTCAGTCCCACACCACCAGGTTCTGGAACAGTTATTACCCCTCAACCATCAGGAAGGATGTACAGGAGCCTCAGGTCCCACACCACCAGGTTGAGGGACAGTTATTACCACCTCAACCATCAGGAAGGAGGTACAGGAGCCTCAGGTCCCACACCACCAGGTTCAGGAACGGTTATTACCACCTCAACCATCAGGAAGGAGGTACAGGCGCCTCAGGTCCCACACTACCTAGTTCAGGGACAGTTGTTACCCCTCAACCATCTGTAAGGAGGTACAGGAGCCTCAGGTCCCACATCACCAGGTTCAGGAACAGTTATTACCCCTCAACCATCCGGAAGGAGGTACAGGAGCCTCAGGTCTCACTCCACCAGGTTCAGGGAGAGTTATTACCCCTCAACCATCAGGAAGGAGGTACAGGAGCCTCAGATCTCACACCACCAGGTTCAGGAACAGTTATTACCACCTCAACCATCAGGAAGGAGGTACAGGAGCCTCTGTCGCACACCACCTGGTTCAGGGACAGTTGTTAACCCTCAACCATCTGGAAGGAGGCACAGGAGCCTCAGGTCCCACACCACCTTTTTCAGGAACAGTTATTACCCCTCAACCATCAGGAAGGAGGTGCAGGAGCCTCAGGTCCCACACCACCAGGTTCAGGAACAGTTATTACCACTAAACCATCAGGAAGGAGGTACAGGAGCCTCAGGACCCATACCACCAGGTACAGGAACAGTTATTACCACCTCAACCATCAGGAAGGAGGTACAGGAGCCTCTGTCGCACACCACCTGGTTCAGGGTCTGTTGTTACCCCTCAACCATCAGGAAGGAGGCACAGGAGCCTCAGGTCCCACACCACCAGGTTCAGGAACAGTTATTACCCCTCAACCATCAGGAAGGAGGTACAGGAGCCTCAGGTCCAACATCACCAGGTTCAGGAACAGTTATTACCCCCTCAACCATCAGGAAGGAGGTACAGGAGCCTCAGGACCCACACCACCTGGTTCAGGGACAGTTGTTACCCCTCAACCATCAGGAAGGAGATACAGGAGCCTCAGGTCCCACTCCACCTTGTTCAGGAACAGTTATTACCCCTCAACCATCAGGAAGGAGGTGCAGGAGCCTCAGTTCCCACACCTCCAGGTTCAGGGACAGTTATTACCCCTCAACCATCAGGAAGAAGGTGCAGGAGCCTCAGGTCCCACACCACCTGGTTCAGGAACAGTTATTACCACCTCAACCATCAGGAAGGAGGTACAGGAGCCTCAGGTCCCACACCACCAGCTTCAGAAACAGTTATGACCCCTCAATCATCAGGAAGGAGGTACAGGAGCCTCAGGTCCCACACCATCAGGTTCAGGAACACTTATTACCCCTCAACCATCAAGAAGGAGGTACAGGAGCCTCAGGACCACACCACCAGGTTCAGGAACAGTTATTACCTCTCAACCATCAGGAAGGAGGTGCAGGAGCCTCAGGTCCCACACCACCAGGTTCAGGGACAGTTATTACCACCTCAACGATCAGGAAGGAGGTACAGGAGACTCAGGTCCCACACCACCAGGTTCAGGGACAGTTATTACCACCTCAATCATCAGGAAGGAGGTACAGGAGCCTCAGTTCCACACCACCAGGTTCAGGAACAGTTATTACCCCTCAACCATCAGGAAGGATGTACAGGAGCCTCAGGTCCCACACCACCAGGTTGAGGGACAGTTATTACCACCTCAACCATCAGGAAGGAGGTACAGGAGCCTCAGGTCCCACACCACCAGGTTCAGGGACAGTTGTTACCCCTCAACCATCTGTAAGGAGGTACAGGAGCCTCAGGCCCCACACCAACAGGTTCAGGAACAGTTATTACCACCTCAATCATCAGGAAGGAGGTACAGGAACCTCAGGTCCCACATCACCAGGTTCAGGAACAGTTATTACCCCTCAACCATCCGGAAGGAGGTACAGGAGCCTCAGGTCTCACACCACCAGGTTCAGGGAGAGTTATTACCCCTCAACCATCAGGAAGGAGGTTCAGGAGCCTCAGGTCTCACACCACCAGGTTCAGGAACAGTTATTACCCCTCAACCATCAGGAAGGAGGTGCAGGAGCCTCAGGTCCCACACCACCAGGTACAGGAACAGTTATTACCACCTCAACCATCAGGAAGGAGGTACAGGAGCCTCTGTCGCACACCACCTGGTTCACGGTCTGTTGTTACCCCTCAACCATCAGGAAGGAGGCACAGGAGCCTCAGGTCCCACACCACCATGTTCAGGAACAGTTATTACCACCTCAACCATCAGGAAGGAGGTACAGGGACCTCAGGTCTCACACCACCAGGTTCAGGAACAGTTATTACCCCTCAACCATCAGGAAGGAGGTACAGGAGCCTCAGGTCCCACATCACCAGGTTCAGGAACAGTTCTTACCCCCTCAACCATCAGGAAGGAGGTACAGGAGCCTCAGGACCCACACCACCTGGTTCAGGGACAGTTGTTACCCCTCAACCATCAGGAAGGAGATACAGGAGCCTCAGGTCCCACTCCACCTTGTTCAGGAACAGTTATTACCCCTCAACCATCAGGAAGGAGGTGCAGGAGCCTCAGGTCCCACACCACCAGGTTCAGGAACAGTTATTACCACCTCAACCATCAGGAAGGAGGTACAGGAGCCTCAGTTCCCACACCACCAGGTTCAGGGACAGTTATTACCCCTCAACCATCAGGAAGAAGGTGCAGGAGCCTCAGGTCCCACACCACCTGGTTCAGGAACAGTTATTACCACCTCAACCATCAGGAAGGAGGTACAGGAGCCTCAGGTCCCACACCACCTGGTTCAGTAACAGTTATTACCCCTCAACCATCAGGAAGGAGGTACAGGAGCCTCAGGTCCTTCACCACCAGCTTCAGGAACAGTTATGACCCCTCAACCATCAGGAAGGAGGCACAGGAGCCTCAGGTCCCACACCACCAGGTTCAGGAACAGTTATTACCCCTCAACCATCAGGAAGGAGGTACAGGAGCCTCAGGTCCAACATCACCAGGTTCAGGAACAGTTATTACCCCCTCAACCATCAGGAAGGAGGTACAGGAGCCTCAGGACCCACACCACCTGGTTCAGGGACAGTTGTTACCCCTCAACCATCAGGAAGGAGATACAGGAGCCTCAGGTCCCACTCCACCTTGTTCAGGAACAGTTATTACCCCTCAACCATCAGGAAGGAGGTGCAGGAGCCTCAGTTCCCACACCTCCAGGTTCAGGGACAGTTATTACCCCTCAACCATCAGGAAGAAGGTGCAGGAGCCTCAGGTCCCACACCACCTGGTTCAGGAACAGTTATTACCACCTCAACCATCAGGAAGGAGGTACAGGAGCCTCAGGTCCCACACCACCAGCTTCAGAAACAGTTATGACCCCTCAATCATCAGGAAGGAGGTACAGGAGCCTCAGGTCCCACACCATCAGGTTCAGGAACACTTATTACCCCTCAACCATCAAGAAGGAGGTACAGGAGCCTCAGGACCACACCACCAGGTTCAGGAACAGTTATTACCTCTCAACCATCAGGAAGGAGGTGCAGGAGCCTCAGGTCCCACACCACCAGGTTCAGGGACAGTTATTACCACCTCAACGATCAGGAAGGAGGTACAGGAGACTCAGGTCCCACACCACCAGGTTCAGGGACAGTTATTACCACCTCAATCATCAGGAAGGAGGTACAGGAGCCTCAGTTCCACACCACCAGGTTCAGGAACAGTTATTACCCCTCAACCATCAGGAAGGATGTACAGGAGCCTCAGGTCCCACACCACCAGGTTGAGGGACAGTTATTACCACCTCAACCATCAGGAAGGAGGTACAGGAGCCTCAGGTCCCACACCACCAGGTTCAGGGACAGTTGTTACCCCTCAACCATCTGTAAGGAGGTACAGGAGCCTCAGGCCCCACACCAACAGGTTCAGGAACAGTTATTACCACCTCAATCATCAGGAAGGAGGTACAGGAACCTCAGGTCCCACATCACCAGGTTCAGGAACAGTTATTACCCCTCAACCATCCGGAAGGAGGTACAGGAGCCTCAGGTCTCACACCACCAGGTTCAGGGAGAGTTATTACCCCTCAACCATCAGGAAGGAGGTTCAGGAGCCTCAGGTCTCACACCACCAGGTTCAGGAACAGTTATTACCCCTCAACCATCAGGAAGGAGGTGCAGGAGCCTCAGGTCCCACACCACCAGGTACAGGAACAGTTATTACCACCTCAACCATCAGGAAGGAGGTACAGGAGCCTCTGTCGCACACCACCTGGTTCACGGTCTGTTGTTACCCCTCAACCATCAGGAAGGAGGCACAGGAGCCTCAGGTCCCACACCACCATGTTCAGGAACAGTTATTACCACCTCAACCATCAGGAAGGAGGTACAGGGACCTCAGGTCTCACACCACCAGGTTCAGGAACAGTTATTACCCCTCAACCATCAGGAAGGAGGTACAGGAGCCTCAGGTCCCACATCACCAGGTTCAGGAACAGTTCTTACCCCCTCAACCATCAGGAAGGAGGTACAGGAGCCTCAGGACCCACACCACCTGGTTCAGGGACAGTTGTTACCCCTCAACCATCAGGAAGGAGATACAGGAGCCTCAGGTCCCACTCCACCTTGTTCAGGAACAGTTATTACCCCTCAACCATCAGGAAGGAGGTGCAGGAGCCTCAGGTCCCACACCACCAGGTTCAGGAACAGTTATTACCACCTCAACCATCAGGAAGGAGGTACAGGAGCCTCAGTTCCCACACCACCAGGTTCAGGGACAGTTATTACCCCTCAACCATCAGGAAGAAGGTGCAGGAGCCTCAGGTCCCACACCACCTGGTTCAGGAACAGTTATTACCACCTCAACCATCAGGAAGGAGGTACAGGAGCCTCAGGTCCCACACCACCTGGTTCAGTAACAGTTATTACCCCTCAACCATCAGGAAGGAGGTACAGGAGCCTCAGGTCCTTCACCACCAGCTTCAGGAACAGTTATGACCCCTCAACCATCAGGAAGGAGGTACAGGAGCCTCAGGTCCCACAGCACCAGGTTCAGGAACAGTTATTACCCCTCAACCATCAGGAAGGAGGTACAGGAGCCTCTGTCGCACACCACCTGGTTCAGGGACAGTTGTTACCCCTCAACCATCAGGAAGGAGGCACAGGAGCCTCAGGTCCCACACCACCAGGTTCAGGAACAGTTATTACCACCTCAACCATCAGGAAGGAGGTACAGGAACCTCAGGTCTCACACCACCAGGTTCAGGAACAGTTATTACCCCTCAACCATCAGGAAGGAGGTACAGGAGCCTCAGGTCCCACATCACCAGGTTCAGGAACAGTTCTTACCCCCTCAACCATCAGGAAGGAGGTACAGGAACCTCAGGTCTCACACCACCAGGTTTAGGGACAGTTATGACCCCTCAACCATCAGGAAAGAGGTACAGGAGCCTCAGGTCCCATACCACCACGTTCAGGAACAGTTATTACTCCTCAACCATCAGGAAGGAGGTAGAGGATCCTCAGGTCCCACACCACCAGCTTCAGGAACAGTTATGACCCCTCAACCATCAGGAAAGAGGTACAGGAGCCTCAGGTCCCATACCACCACGTTCAGGAACAGTTATTACTCCTCAACCATCAGGAAGGAGGTACAGGAGCCTCAGGATCCACACCACCAGGTTCAGGAACAGTTATTACCCCTCACCCATCAGGAAGGAGGTACAGGAGCCTCAGGTACCACACCACAAGGTTCAGGAACAGTTATTACCACCTCAACCATCAGGAAGGAGGTACAGGAGCCTCAGGTCCCACACCACCAGGTTCAGGAACAGTTATTACCCCTCAACCATCAGGAAGGAGGTGCAGGAGCCTCAGGACCCATACCACCAGGTACAGGAACAATTATTACCACCTCAACCATCAGGAAGGAGGTACAGGAGCCTCTGTCGCACACCACCTGGTTCAGGGACAGTTGTTACCCCTCAACCATCAGGAAGGAGGCACAGGAGACTCAGGTCCCACACCACCTTGTTCAGGAACAGTTATTACCCCTCAACCATCAGGAAGGAGGTGCAGGAGCCTCAGGTCCCACACCACCAGGTTCAGGAACAGTTATTACCACTAAACCATCAGGAAGGAGGTACAGGAGCCTCAGGACCAATACCACCAGGTACAGGAACAGTTATTACCACCTCAACCATCCGGAAGGAGGTACAGGAGCCTCTGTCGCACACCACCTGGTTCAGGGTCTGTTGTTACCCCACAACCATCAGGAAGGAGGCACAGGAGCCTCAGGTCCCACACCACCAGGTTCAGGAACAGTTATTACCACCTCAACCATCAGGAAGGAGGTACAGGAGCCTCAGTTCCCGCACCACCAGGTTCAGGGACAGTTATTACCCCTCAACCATCAGGAAGAAGGTGCAGGAGCCTCAGGTCCCACACCACCTGGTTCAGGAACAGTTATTACCCCTCAACCATCAGGAAGGAGGTGCAGGAGCCTCAGGTCCCACACCACCAGGTTCAGGGACAGTTATTACCACCTCAACCATCAGGAAGGAGGTACAGGAGACTCAGGTCCCACACCAACAGGTTCAGGGACAGTTATTACCACCTCAATCATCAGGAAGGAGGTACAGGAGCCTCAGTCCCACACCACCAGGTTCTGGAACAGTTATTACCCCTCAACCATCCGGAAGGAGGTACAGGAGCCTCAGGTCTCACTCCACCAGGTTCAGGGAGAGTTATTACCCCTCAACCATCAGGAAGGAGGTACAGGAGCCTCAGGTCTCACACCACCAGGTTCAGGAACAGTTATTACCACCTCAACCATCAGGAAGGAGGTACAGGAGCCTCTGTCGCACACCACCTGGTTCAGGGACAGTTGTTAACCCTCAACCATCAGGAAGGAGGCACAGGAGCCTCAGGTCCCACACCACCTTTTTCAGGAACAGTTATTACCCCTCAACCATCAGGAAGGAGGTGCAGGAGCCTCAGGTCCCACACCACCAGGTTCAGGAACAGTTATTACCACTAAACCATCAGGAAGGAGGTACAGGAGCCTCAGGACCCATACCACCAGGTACAGGAACAGTTATTACCACCTCAACCATCAGGAAGGAGGTACAGGAGCCTCTGTCGCACACCACCTGGTTCAGGGTCTGTTGTTGCCCCTCAACCATCAGGAAGGAGGCACAGGAGCCTCAGGTCCCACACCACCAGGTTCAGGAACAGTTATTACCCCTCAACCATCAGGAAGGAGGTACAGGAGCCTCAGGTCCCACATCACCAGGTTCAGGAACAGTTATTACCCCCTCAACCATCAGGAAGGAGGTACAGGAGCCTCAGGACCCACACCACCTGGTTCAGGGACAGTTGTTACCCCTCAACCATCAGGAAGGAGATACAGGAGCCTCAGGTCCCACTCCACCTTGTTCAGGAACAGTTATTACCCCTCAACCATCAGGAAGGAGGTGCAGGAGCCTCAGGTCCCACACCTCCAGGTTCAGGGACAGTTATTACCCCTCAACCATCAGGAAGAAGGTGCAGGAGCCTCAGGTCCCACACCACCTGGTTCAGGAACAGTTATTACCACCTCAACCATGAGGAAGGAGGTACAGGAGCCTCAGGTCCCACACCACCAGCTTCAGAAACAGTTATGACCCCTCAATCATCAGGAAGGAGGTACAGGAGCCTCAGGTCCCACACCATCAGGTTCAGGAACACTTATTACCCCTCAACCATCAAGAAGGAGGTACAGGAGCCTCAGGACCACACCACCAGGTTCAGGAACAGTTATTACCCCTCAACCATCAGGAAGGAGGTGCAGGAGCCTCAGGTCCCACACCACCAGGTTCAGGGACAGTTATTACCACCTCAACGATCAGGAAGGAGGTACATGAGACTCAGGTCCCACACCACCAGGTTCAGGGACAGTTGTTACCCCTCAACCATCAGGAAGGAGGCACAGGAGACTCAGGTCCCACACCACCTTGTTCAGGAACAGTTATTACCCCTCAACCATCAGGAAGGAGGTGCAGGAGCCTCAGGTCCCACACCACCAGGTTCAGGAACAGTTATTACCACTAAACCATCAGGAAGGAGGTACAGGAGCCTCAGGACCAATACCACCAGGTACAGGAACAGTTATTACCACCTCAACCATCCGGAAGGAGGTACAGGAGCCTCTGTCGCACACCACCTGGTTCAGGGTCTGTTGTTACCCCACAACCATCAGGAAGGAGGCACAGGAGCCTCAGGTCCCACACCACCAGGTTCAGGAACAGTTATTACCACCTCAACCATCAGGAAGGAGGTACAGGAGCCTCAGTTCCCGCACCACCAGGTTCAGGGACAGTTATTACCCCTCAACCATCAGGAAGAAGGTGCAGGAGCCTCAGGTCCCACACCACCTGGTTCAGGAACAGTTATTACCCCTCAACCATCAGGAAGGAGGTGCAGGAGCCTCAGGTCCCACACCACCAGGTTCAGGGACAGTTATTACCACCTCAACCATCAGGAAGGAGGTACAGGAGACTCAGGTCCCACACCAACAGGTTCAGGGACAGTTATTACCACCTCAATCATCAGGAAGGAGGTACAGGAGCCTCAGTCCCACACCACCAGGTTCTGGAACAGTTATTACCCCTCAACCATCCGGAAGGAGGTACAGGAGCCTCAGGTCTCACTCCACCAGGTTCAGGGAGAGTTATTACCCCTCAACCATCAGGAAGGAGGTACAGGAGCCTCAGGTCTCACACCACCAGGTTCAGGAACAGTTATTACCACCTCAACCATCAGGAAGGAGGTACAGGAGCCTCTGTCGCACACCACCTGGTTCAGGGACAGTTGTTAACCCTCAACCATCAGGAAGGAGGCACAGGAGCCTCAGGTCCCACACCACCTTTTTCAGGAACAGTTATTACCCCTCAACCATCAGGAAGGAGGTGCAGGAGCCTCAGGTCCCACACCACCAGGTTCAGGAACAGTTATTACCACTAAACCATCAGGAAGGAGGTACAGGAGCCTCAGGACCCATACCACCAGGTACAGGAACAGTTATTACCACCTCAACCATCAGGAAGGAGGTACAGGAGCCTCTGTCGCACACCACCTGGTTCAGGGTCTGTTGTTACCCCTCAACCATCCGGAAGGAGGCACAGGAGCCTCAGGTCCCACACCACCAGGTTCAGGAACAGTTATTACCCCTCAACCATCAGGAAGGAGGTACAGGAGCCTCAGGTCCCACATCACCAGGTTCAGGAACAGTTATTACCCCCTCAACCATCAGGAAGGAGGTACAGGAGCCTCAGGACCCACACCACCTGGTTCAGGGACAGTTGTTACCCCTCAACCATCAGGAAGGAGATACAGGAGCCTCAGGTCCCACTCCACCTTGTTCAGGAACAGTTATTACCCCTCAACCATCAGGAAGGAGGTGCAGGAGCCTCAGGTCCCACACCTCCAGGTTCAGGGACAGTTATTACCCCTCAACCATCAGGAAGAAGGTGCAGGAGCCTCAGGTCCCACACCACCTGGTTCAGGAACAGTTATTACCACCTCAACCATCAGGAAGGAGGTACAGGAGCCTCAGGTCCCACACCACCAGCTTCAGAAACAGTTATGACCCCTCAATCATCAGGAAGGAGGTACAGGAGCCTCAGGTCCCACACCATCAGGTTCAGGAACACTTATTACCCCTCAACCATCAAGAAGGAGGTACAGGAGCCTCAGGACCACACCACCAGGTTCAGGAACAGTTATTACCCCTCAACCATCAGGAAGGAGGTGCAGGAGCCTCAGGTCCCACACCACCAGGTTCAGGGACAGTTATTACCACCTCAACGATCAGGAAGGAGGTACATGAGACTCAGGTCCCACACCACCAGGTTCAGGGACAGTTATTACCACCTCAATCATCAGGAAGGAGGTACAGGAGCCTCAGTTCCACACCACCAGGTTCAGGAACAGTTATTACCCCTCAACCATCAGGAAGGATGTACAGGAGCCTCAGGTCCCACACCACCAGGTTGAGGGACAGTTATTACCACCTCAACCATCAGGAAGGAGGTACAGGAGCCTCAGGTCCCACACCACCAGGTTCAGGGACAGTTGTTACCCCTCAACCATCTGTAAGGAGGTACAGGAGCCTCAGGCCCCACACCAACAGGTTCAGGAACAGTTATTACCACCTCAATCATCAGGAAGGAGGTACAGGAACCTCAGGTCCCACATCACCAGGTTCAGGAACAGTTATTACCCCTCAACCATCCGGAAGGAGGTACAGGAGCCTCAGGTCTCACACCACCAGGTTCAGGGAGAGTTATTACCCCTCAACCATCAGGAAGGAGGTACAGGAGCCTCAGGTCTCACACCACCAGGTTCAGGAACAGTTATTACCCCTCAACCATCAGGAAGGAGGTGCAGGAGCCTCAGGTCCCACACCACCAGGTACAGGAACAGTTATTACCACCTCAACCATCAGGAAGGAGGTACAGGAGCCTCTGTCGCACACCACCTGGTTCACGGTCTGTTGTTACCCCTCAACCATCAGGAAGGAGGCACAGGAGCCTCAGGTCCCACACCACCATGTTCAGGAACAGTTATTACCACCTCAACCATCAGGAAGGAGGTACAGGGACCTCAGGTCTCACACCACCAGGTTCAGGAACAGTTATTACCCCTCAACCATCAGGAAGGAGGTACAGGAGCCTCAGGTCCCACATCACCAGGTTCAGGAACAGTTATTACCCCCTCAACCATCAGGAAGGAGGTACAGGAGCCTCAGGACCCACACCACCTGGTTCAGGGTCAGTTGTTACCCCTCAACCATCAGGAAGGAGATACAGGAGCCTCAGGTCCCACTCCACCTTGTTCAGGAACAGTTATTACCCCTCAACCATCAGGAAGGAGGTGCAGGAGCCTCAGGTCCCACACCACCAGGTTCAGGAACAGTTATTACCACCTCAACCATCAGGAAGGAGGTACAGGAGCCTCAGTTCCCACACCACCAGGTTCAGGGACAGTTATTACCCCTCAACCATCAGGAAGAAGGTGCAGGAGCCTCAGGTCCCACACCACCTGGTTCAGGAACAGTTATTACCACCTCAACCATCAGGAAGGAGGTACAGGAGCCTCAGGTCCCACACCACCTGGTTCAGTAACAGTTATTACCCCTCAACCATCAGGAAGGAGGTACAGGAGCCTCAGGTCCTTCACCACCAGCTTCAGGAAAAGTTATGACCCCTCAACCATCAGGAAGGAGGTACAGGAGCCTCAGGTCCCACAGCACCAGGTTCAGGAACAGTTATTACCCCTCAACCATCAGGAAGGAGGTACAGGAGCCTCAGGATCCACACCACCAGGTTCAGGAACACTTATTACCCCTCAACCATCAGGAAGGAGATACAGGAGCCTCAGGTCCCACACCACTTTGTTCAGGAACAGTTATTACCCCTCAACCATCAGGAAGGAGGTGCAGGAGCCTCAGGTCCCACACCACCAGGTTCAGGGACAGTTATTACCCCTCAACCATCAGGAAGGATGTACAGGAGCCTCAGGTCCCACACCACCAGGTTGAGGGACAGTTATTACCACCTCAACCATCATGAAGGAGGTACAGGAGCCTCAGGTCCCACACCACCAGGTTCAGGAACGGTTATTACCACCTCAACCATCAGGTAGGAGGTACAGGCGCCTCAGGTCCCACACCACCTAGTTCAGGGACAGTTGTTACCCCTCAACCATCTGTAAGGAGGTACAGGAGCCTCAGGTCCCACACCAACTGGTTCAGGAACAGTTATTACCACCTCAATCATCAGGAAGGAGGTACAGGAACCTCAGGTCCCACATCACCAGGTTCAGGAACAGTTATTACCCCTCAACCATCCGGAAGGAGGTACAGGAGCCTCAGGTCTCACACCACCAGGTTCAGGGAGAGTTATTACCCATCAATCATCAGGAAGGAGGTACAGGAGCCTCAGGTCTCACACCACCAGGTTCAGGAACAGTTATTACCACCTCAACCATCAGGAAGGAGGTACAGGAGCCTCTGTCGCACACCACCTGGATCGGGGACAGTTGTTACCCCTCAACCATCAGGAAGGAGGCACAGGAGCCTCAGGTCCCACACCACCTTGTTCAGGAACAGTTTTTACCCCTCAACCATCAGGAAGGAGGTGCAGGAGCCTCAGGTCCCACACCACCAGGTTCAGGAACAGTTATTACCACTAAACCATCAGGAAGGAGGTACAGGAGCCTCAGGACCCATACCACCAGGTACAGGAACAGTTATTACCCCTCAACCATCAGGAAGGAGGTACAGGAGCCTCAGGTCCCACATCACCAGGTTCATGAACAGTTATTACCCCCTCAACCATCGGGAAGGAGGTACAGGAGCCTCAGGAACCACACCACCTGGTTCAGGGACAGTTGTTACCCCTCAACCATCAGGAAGGAGATACAGGTGCCTCAGGTCCCACTCCACCTTGTTCAGGAACAGTTATTACCCCTCAACCATCAGGAAGGAGGTGCAGGAGCCTCAGGTCCCACACCACCAGGTTCAGGAACAGTTATTACCACCTCAACCATCAGGAAGGAGGTACAGGAGCCTCAGTTCCCAAACCACCAGGTTCAGGGACAGTTATTACCCCTCAACCATCAGGTAGAAGGTGCAGGAGCCTCAGGTCCCACACCACCAGGTTCAGGAACAGTTATTACCACCTCAACCATCAGGAAGAACGTACAGGAGCCTAAGGTCCCACACCACCAGGTTCAGGAACAGTTATTACCAGCTCAACCATCAGGTAGAAGGTGCAGGAGCCTCAGGACCCACACCACCAGGTTTAGGGACAGTTATGACCCCTCAACCATCAGGACGGAGGTACAGGAGACTCAGGTCCCACACCACCAGTTTCAGGGACAGTTATTACCCCTCAATCATCAGGAAGGAGGTACAGGAGCCTCAGTCCCACACCACCAGGTTCAGGAACAGTTATTACCCCTCAACCATCAGGAAGGATGTACAGGAGCCTCAGGTCCCACACCACCAGGTTGAGGGACAGTTATTACCACCTCAACCATCAGGAAGGAGGTACAGGAGCCTCAGGTCCCACACCACCAGGTTCAGGAACGGTTATTACCACCTCAACCATCAGGAAGGAGGTACAGGCGCCTCAGGTCCCACACCACCTAGTTCAGGGACAGTTGTTACCCCTCAACCATCTGTAAGGAGGTACAGGAGCCTCAGGTCCCACACCAACAGGTTCAGGAACAGTTATTACCACCTGAATCATCAGGAAGGAGGTACAGGAGACTCAGGTCCCACACCACCAGGTTCAGGGACAGTTATTACCACCTCAATCATCAGGAAGGAGGTACAGGAGCCTCAGTCCCACACCACCAGGTTCAGGAACAGTTATTATCCCTCAACCATCAGGAAGGATGTACAGGAGCCTCAGGTCCCACACCACCAGGTTGAGGGACAGTAATTACCACCTCAACCATCAGGAAGGAGGTACAGGAGCCTCAGGTCCCACACCACCAGGTTCAGGAACAGATATTACCCCTCAACCATCCGGAAGGAGGTACAGGAGCCTCAGGTCTCACACCACCAGGTTCAGGGAGAGTTATTACCCCTCAATCATCAGGAAGGAGGTACAGGAGCCTCAGGTCTCACACCAACAGGTTCAGGAACAGTTATTACCACCTCAACCATCAGGAAGGAGGTACAGGAGCCTCTGTCGCACACCACCTGGTTCAGGGACAGTTGTTACCCCTCAACCATCAGGAAGGAGGGACAGGAGCCTCAGGAACCACACCACCTGGTTCAGGGACAGTTGTTACCACTCAACCATCAGGAAGGAGATACAGGTGCCTCAGGACCCACTCCACCTTGTTCAGGAACAGTTATTACCCCTCAACCATCAGGAAGGAGGTGCAGGAGCCTCAGGTCCCACACCACCAGGTTCAGGAACAGTTATTACCACCTCAACCATCAGGAAGGAGGTACAGGAGCCTCAGTTCCCACACCACCAGGTTCAGGGACAGTTATTACCCCTCAACCATCAGGAAGAAGGTGCAGGAGCCTCAGGTCCCACACCACCTGGTTCAGGAACAGTTATTACCACCTCAACCATCAGGTAGGAGGTACAGGAGCCTCAGGTCCCACACCACCTGGTTCAGGAACAGTTATTACCCCTCAACCATCAGGAAGGAGGTACAGGAGCCTCAGGTCCCACACCACCAGCTTCAGGAACAGTTATGACCCCTCAACCATCAGGAAGGAGGTACAGGAGCCTCAGGTCCCACACCACCAGCTTCAGGAACAGTTATGACCCCTCAACCATCAGGAAGGAGGTACAGGAGCCTCAGGTCCCACACCACCAGGTTCAGGAACAGTTATTACCCCTCAACCATCAGGAAGGAGGTACAGGAGCCTCAGGATCCACACCACCAGGTTCAGGAACACTTATTACCCCTCAACCATCAGGAAGGAGGTACAGGAGCCTCAGGACCACACCACCAGGTTCAGGAACAGTTTTTACCCCGCAACCATCAGGAAGGAGATACAGGTGCCTCAGATCCCACACCACTTTGTTCAGGAACAGTTATTACCCCTCAACCATCAGGAAGGAGGTGCAGGAGCCTCCGGTCCCACACCACCAGGTTCAGGGACAGTTATTACCACCTCAACCATCCGGAAGGAGGTACCGGAGACTCAGGTCCCACACCACCAGGTTCAGGGACAGTTATTACCACCTCAATCATCAGGAAGGAGGTACAGGAGCCTCAGTCCCACACCACCAGGTTCAGGAACAGTTATTACCCCTCAACCATCAGGAAGGATGTACAGGAGCCTCAGGTCCCACACCACCAGGTTGAGGGACAGTTATTACCACCTCAACCATCAGGAAGGAGGTACAGGAGCCTCAGGTCCCACACCACCAGTTTCAGGAACGGTTATTACCACCTCAACCATCAGGAAGGAGGTACAGGCGCCTCAGGTCCCACACCACCTAGTTCAGGGACAGTTGTTACCCCTCAACCATCTGTAAGGAGGTACAGGAGCCTCAGGTCCCACACCAACAGGTTCAGGAACAGTTATTACCACCTCAATCATCAGGAAGGAGGTACAGGAACCTCAGTTCCCACATCACCAGGTTCAGGAACAGATATTACCCCTCAACCATCCGGAAGGAGGTACAGGAGCCTCAGGTCTCACACCACCAGGTTCAGGGAGAGTTATTACCCCTCAATCATCAGGAAGGAGGTACAGGAGCCTCAGGTCTCACACCACAAGGTTCAGGAACAGTTATTACCACCTCAACCATCAGGAAGGAGGTACAGGAGCCTCTGTCGCACACCACCTGGTTCAGGAACAGTTGTTACCCCTCAACCATCAGGAAGGAGGGACAGGAGCCTCAGGTCCCACACCACCTTGTTCAGGAACAGTTATTACCCCTCAACCATCAGGAAGGAGGTACAGGAGCCTCAGGTCCCACACCACCAGGTTCAGGAACAGTTATTAACACTAAACCATCAGGAAGGAGGTACAGGAGCCTCAGGACACACACCACCAGGTTCAGGAACAGTTATTACCACTAAACCATCAGGAAGGAGGTACAGGAGCCTCAGGACCCACACCACCAGGTTCAGGAACAGTTATTACCACTAAACCATCAGGAAGGAGGTACAGGAGCCTCAGGACCCACACCACCAGGTTCAGGAACAGTTATTACCACTAAACCATCAGGAAGGAGGTACAGGAGCCTCAGGACCCACACCACCAGGTACAGGAACAGTTATTACCACTAAACCATCAGGAAGGAGGTACAGGAGCCTCAGGACCCACACCACCAGGTACAGGAACAGTTATTACCACCTCAACCATCAGGAAGGAGGTACAGGAGCCTCTGTCGCACACCACCTGGTTCAGGGTCTGTTGTTACCCCTCAACCATCAGGAAGGAGGCACAGGAGCCTCAGGTCTCACACCACCACGTTCAGGAACAGTTGTTACCCCTCAACCATCAGGAAGGAGATACAGGAGCCTCAGGTCCCACTCCACCTTGTTCAGGAACAGTTATTACCCCTCAACCATCAGGAAGGAGGTGCAGGAGCCTCAGGTCCCACACCACCAGGTTCAGGGACAGTTATTACCCCTCAACCATCAGGAAGAAGGTGCAGGAGCCTCAGGTCCCACACCACCTGGTTCAGGAACAGTTATTACCCCTCAACCATCAGGAAGGAGGTACAGGAGCCTCAGGTCCCACACCACCAGCTTCAGGAACAGTTATGACCCCTCAACCATCAGGAATGAGGTACAGGAGCCTCAGGTCCCACACCACCTGGTTCAGGAACAGTTATTACCCCTCAACCATCAGGAAGGAGGTACAGGAGCCTCAGGATCCACACCACCAGGTTCAGGAACACTTATTACCCCTGAACCATCAGGAAGGAGGTACAGGAGCCTCAGGACCACACCACCAGGTTCAGGAACAGTTATTACCCCTCAACCATCAGGAAGGAAATACAGGAGCCTCAGGTCCCACACCACTTTGTTCAGGAACAGTTATTACCCCTCAACCATCAGGAAGGAGGTGCAGGAGCCTCAGGTCCCACACCACCAGGTTCAGGGACAGTTATTACCACCTCAACCATCAGGAAGGAGGTATAGGAGACTCAGGTCCCACACCACCAGGTTCAGGGACAGTTATTACCACCTCAATCATCAGGAAGGAGTTACAGGAGCCTCAGTCCCACACCACCAGGTTCAGGAACAGTTATTACCCCTCAACCATCAGGAAGGATGTACAGGAGCCTCAGGTCCCACACCACCAGGTTGAGGGACAGTTATTACCACCTCAACCATCAGGAAGGAGGTACAGGAGCCTCAGGTCCCACACCACCAGGTTCAGAAACAGTTATTACCACCTCAGCCATCAGGAAGGAGGTACAGGCTTCTCAGGTCCCACACCACCTAGTTCAGGGACAGTTGTTACCCCTCAACCATCAGGAAGGAGATACAGGAGCCTCAGGTCCCACTCCACCTTGTTCAGGAACAGTTATTACCCCTCAACCATCAGGAAGGAGGTGCAGGAGCCTCAGGTCGCACACCACCAGGTTCAGGGACAGTTATTACCCCTCAACCATCAGGAAGAAGGTGCAGGAGCCTCAGGTCCCACACCACCTGGTTCAGGAACAGTTATTACCCCTCAACCATCAGGAAGGAGGTACAGGAGCCTCAGGTCCCACACCACCAGGTTTAGGGACAGTTATTACCCCGCAACCATCAGCAAGGAGGTCCAGGAGCCTCAGGTCCCACACCACCAGCTTCAGGAACAGTTATGACCCCTCAACCATCAGGAATGAGGTACAGGAGCCTCAGGTCCCACACCACCAGGTTCAGGAACAGTTATTACCCCTCAACCATCAGGAAGGAGGTACAGGAGCCTCAGGATCCACACCACCAGGTTCACGAACACTTATTACCCCTCAACCATCAGGAAGGAGGTACAGGAGCCTCAGGACCACACCACCAGTTTCAGGAACAGTTATTACCCCTCAACCATCAGGAAGGAGATACAGGAGCCTCAGGTCCCACACCACTTTGTTCAGGAACAGTTATTACCCCTCAACCATCAGGAAGGATGTACAGGAGCCTCAGGTCCCACACCACCAGGTTGAGGGACAGTTATTTCCACCTCAACCATCAGGAAGGAGGTACAGGAGCCTCAGGTCCCACACCACCAGGTTCAGAAACAGTTATTACCACCTCAGCCATCAGGAAGGAGGTACAGGCTCCTCAGGTCCCACACCACCTAGTTCAGGGACAGTTGTTACCCCTCAACCATCTGTAAGGAAGTACAGGTGCCTCAGGTCCCACACCAACAGTTTCAGGAACAGTTATTACCCCTCTGCCATCAGGAAGGAGGTACAGGAGCCTCAGGTCCCACACCACCAGGTTCAGGAACAGTTATTACCCCTCAACCATCAGGAAGGAGGTACAGGAGCCTCAGGTCCCACATCACCAGGTTCAGGAACAGTTATTACCCCTCAACCATCCGGAAGGAGGTACAGGAGCCTCAGGTCTCACACCACCAGGTTCAGGAACAGTTATTACCACCTCAACCATCAGGAAGGAGGTACAGGAGCCTCAGGTCTTACACCACCTGGTTCAGGGGCAGTTGTTACCCCTCAACCATCAGGAAGGAGGTACAGGAGCCTCAGGATCCACACCACCAGGTTCAGGAACACTTATTACCCCTGAACCATCAGGAAGGAGGTACAGGAGCCTCAGGACCACACCACCAGGTTCAGGAACAGTTATTACCCCTCAACCATCAGGAAGGAAATACAGGAGCCTCAGGTCCCACACCACTTTGTTCAGGAACAGTTATTACCCCTCAACCATCAGGAAGGAGGTGCAGGAGCCTCAGGTCCCACACCACCAGGTTCAGGAACAGTTATTACCCCTCAACCATCAGGAAGGATGTACAGGAGCCTCAGGTCCCACACCACCAGGTTGAGGGACAGTTATTACCACCTCAACCATCAGGAAGGAGGTACAGGAGCCTCAGGTCCCACACCACCAGGTTCAGGAACGGTTATTACCACCTCAACCATCAGGAAGGAGGTACAGGCGCCTCAGGTCCCACACCACCTAGTTCAGGGACAGTTGTTACCCCTCAACCATCTGTAAGGAGGTACAGGAGCCTCAGGTCCCACACCAACAGGTTCAGGAACAGTTATTACCACCTGAATCATCAGGAAGGAGGTACAGGAGACTCAGGTCCCACACCACCAGGTTCAGGGACAGTTATTACCACCTCAATCATCAGGAAGGAGGTACAGGAGCCTCAGTCCCACACCACCAGGTTCAGGAACAGTTATTATCCCTCAACCATCAGGAAGGATGTACAGGAGCCTCAGGTCCCACACCACCAGGTTGAGGGACAGTAATTACCACCTCAACCATCAGGAAGGAGGTACATGAGCCTCAGGTCCCACACCACCAGGTTCAGGAACAGATATTACCCCTCAACCATCCGGAAGGAGGTACAGGAGCCTCAGGTCTCACACCACCAGGTTCAGGGAGAGTTATTACCCCTCAATCATCAGGAAGGAGGTACAGGAGCCTCAGGTCTCACACCAACAGGTTCAGGAACAGTTATTACCACCTCAACCATCAGGAAGGAGGTACAGGAGCCTCTGTCGCACACCACCTGGTTCAGGGACAGTTGTTACCCCTCAACCATCAGGAAGGAGGGACAGGAGCCTCAGGAACCACACCACCTGGTTCAGGGACAGTTGTTACCACTCAACCATCAGGAAGGAGATACAGGTGCCTCAGGACCCACTCCACCTTGTTCAGGAACAGTTATTACCCCTCAACCATCAGGAAGGAGGTGCAGGAGCCTCAGGTCCCACACCACCAGGTTCAGGAACAGTTATTACCACCTCAACCATCAGGAAGGAGGTACAGGAGCCTCAGTTCCCACACCACCAGGTTCAGGGACAGTTATTACCCCTCAACCATCAGGAAGAAGGTGCAGGAGCCTCAGGTCCCACACCACCTGGTTCAGGAACAGTTATTACCACCTCAACCATCAGGTAGGAGGTACAGGAGCCTCAGGTCCCACACCACCTGGTTCAGGAACAGTTATTACCCCTCAACCATCAGGAAGGAGGTACAGGAGCCTCAGGTCCCACACCACCAGCTTCAGGAACAGTTATGACCCCTCAACCATCAGGAAGGAGGTACAGGAGCCTCAGGTCCCACACCACCAGCTTCAGGAACAGTTATGACCCCTCAACCATCAGGAAGGAGGTACAGGAGCCTCAGGTCCCACACCACCAGGTTCAGGAACAGTTATTACCCCTCAACCATCAGGAAGGAGGTACAGGAGCCTCAGGATCCACACCACCAGGTTCAGGAACACTTATTACCCCTCAACCATCAGGAAGGAGGTACAGGAGCCTCAGGACCACACCACCAGGTTCAGGAACAGTTTTTACCCCGCAACCATCAGGAAGGAGATACAGGTGCCTCAGATCCCACACCACTTTGTTCAGGAACAGTTATTACCCCTCAACCATCAGGAAGGAGGTGCAGGAGCCTCCGGTCCCACACCACCAGGTTCAGGGACAGTTATTACCACCTCAACCATCCGGAAGGAGGTACCGGAGACTCAGGTCCCACACCACCAGGTTCAGGGACAGTTATTACCACCTCAATCATCAGGAAGGAGGTACAGGAGCCTCAGTCCCACACCACCAGGTTCAGGAACAGTTATTACCCCTCAACCATCAGGAAGGATGTACAGGAGCCTCAGGTCCCACACCACCAGGTTGAGGGACAGTTATTACCACCTCAACCATCAGGAAGGAGGTACAGGAGCCTCAGGTCCCACACCACCAGTTTCAGGAACGGTTATTACCACCTCAACCATCAGGAAGGAGGTACAGGCGCCTCAGGTCCCACACCACCTAGTTCAGGGACAGTTGTTACCCCTCAACCATCTGTAAGGAGGTACAGGAGCCTCAGGTCCCACACCAACAGGTTCAGGAACAGTTATTACCACCTCAATCATCAGGAAGGAGGTACAGGAACCTCAGTTCCCACATCACCAGGTTCAGGAACAGATATTACCCCTCAACCATCCGGAAGGAGGTACAGGAGCCTCAGGTCTCACACCACCAGGTTCAGGGAGAGTTATTACCCCTCAATCATCAGGAAGGAGGTACAGGAGCCTCAGGTCTCACACCACAAGGTTCAGGAACAGTTATTACCACCTCAACCATCAGGAAGGAGGTACAGGAGCCTCTGTCGCACACCACCTGGTTCAGGAACAGTTGTTACCCCTCAACCATCAGGAAGGAGGGACAGGAGCCTCAGGTCCCACACCACCTTGTTCAGGAACAGTTATTACCCCTCAACCATCAGGAAGGAGGTACAGGAGCCTCAGGTCCCACACCACCAGGTTCAGGAACAGTTATTAACACTAAACCATCAGGAAGGAGGTACAGGAGCCTCAGGACACACACCACCAGGTTCAGGAACAGTTATTACCACTAAACCATCAGGAAGGAGGTACAGGAGCCTCAGGACCCACACCACCAGGTTCAGGAACAGTTATTACCACTAAACCATCAGGAAGGAGGTACAGGAGCCTCAGGACCCACACCACCAGGTTCAGGAACAGTTATTACCACTAAACCATCAGGAAGGAGGTACAGGAGCCTCAGGACCCACACCACCAGGTACAGGAACAGTTATTACCACTAAACCATCAGGAAGGAGGTACAGGAGCCTCAGGACCCACACCACCAGGTACAGGAACAGTTATTACCACCTCAACCATCAGGAAGGAGGTACAGGAGCCTCTGTCGCACACCACCTGGTTCAGGGTCTGTTGTTACCCCTCAACCATCAGGAAGGAGGCACAGGAGCCTCAGGTCTCACACCACCACGTTCAGGAACAGTTGTTACCCCTCAACCATCAGGAAGGAGATACAGGAGCCTCAGGTCCCACTCCACCTTGTTCAGGAACAGTTATTACCCCTCAACCATCAGGAAGGAGGTGCAGGAGCCTCAGGTCCCACACCACCAGGTTCAGGGACAGTTATTACCCCTCAACCATCAGGAAGAAGGTGCAGGAGCCTCAGGTCCCACACCACCTGGTTCAGGAACAGTTATTACCCCTCAACCATCAGGAAGGAGGTACAGGAGCCTCAGGTCCCACACCACCAGCTTCAGGAACAGTTATGACCCCTCAACCATCAGGAATGAGGTACAGGAGCCTCAGGTCCCACACCACCTGGTTCAGGAACAGTTATTACCCCTCAACCATCAGGAAGGAGGTACAGGAGCCTCAGGATCCACACCACCAGGTTCAGGAACACTTATTACCCCTGAACCATCAGGAAGGAGGTACAGGAGCCTCAGGACCACACCACCAGGTTCAGGAACAGTTATTACCCCTCAACCATCAGGAAGGAAATACAGGAGCCTCAGGTCCCACACCACTTTGTTCAGGAACAGTTATTACCCCTCAACCATCAGGAAGGAGGTGCAGGAGCCTCAGGTCCCACACCACCAGGTTCAGGGACAGTTATTACCACCTCAACCATCAGGAAGGAGGTATAGGAGACTCAGGTCCCACACCACCAGGTTCAGGGACAGTTATTACCACCTCAATCATCAGGAAGGAGTTACAGGAGCCTCAGTCCCACACCACCAGGTTCAGGAACAGTTATTACCCCTCAACCATCAGGAAGGATGTACAGGAGCCTCAGGTCCCACACCACCAGGTTGAGGGACAGTTATTACCACCTCAACCATCAGGAAGGAGGTACAGGAGCCTCAGGTCCCACACCACCAGGTTCAGAAACAGTTATTACCACCTCAGCCATCAGGAAGGAGGTACAGGCTTCTCAGGTCCCACACCACCTAGTTCAGGGACAGTTGTTACCCCTCAACCATCAGGAAGGAGATACAGGAGCCTCAGGTCCCACTCCACCTTGTTCAGGAACAGTTATTACCCCTCAACCATCAGGAAGGAGGTGCAGGAGCCTCAGGTCGCACACCACCAGGTTCAGGGACAGTTATTACCCCTCAACCATCAGGAAGAAGGTGCAGGAGCCTCAGGTCCCACACCACCTGGTTCAGGAACAGTTATTACCCCTCAACCATCAGGAAGGAGGTACAGGAGCCTCAGGTCCCACACCACCAGGTTTAGGGACAGTTATTACCCCGCAACCATCAGCAAGGAGGTCCAGGAGCCTCAGGTCCCACACCACCAGCTTCAGGAACAGTTATGACCCCTCAACCATCAGGAATGAGGTACAGGAGCCTCAGGTCCCACACCACCAGGTTCAGGAACAGTTATTACCCCTCAACCATCAGGAAGGAGGTACAGGAGCCTCAGGATCCACACCACCAGGTTCACGAACACTTATTACCCCTCAACCATCAGGAAGGAGGTACAGGAGCCTCAGGACCACACCACCAGTTTCAGGAACAGTTATTACCCCTCAACCATCAGGAAGGAGATACAGGAGCCTCAGGTCCCACACCACTTTGTTCAGGAACAGTTATTACCCCTCAACCATCAGGAAGGATGTACAGGAGCCTCAGGTCCCACACCACCAGGTTGAGGGACAGTTATTTCCACCTCAACCATCAGGAAGGAGGTACAGGAGCCTCAGGTCCCACACCACCAGGTTCAGAAACAGTTATTACCACCTCAGCCATCAGGAAGGAGGTACAGGCTCCTCAGGTCCCACACCACCTAGTTCAGGGACAGTTGTTACCCCTCAACCATCTGTAAGGAAGTACAGGTGCCTCAGGTCCCACACCAACAGTTTCAGGAACAGTTATTACCCCTCTGCCATCAGGAAGGAGGTACAGGAGCCTCAGGTCCCACACCACCAGGTTCAGGAACAGTTATTACCCCTCAACCATCAGGAAGGAGGTACAGGAGCCTCAGGTCCCACATCACCAGGTTCAGGAACAGTTATTACCCCTCAACCATCCGGAAGGAGGTACAGGAGCCTCAGGTCTCACACCACCAGGTTCAGGAACAGTTATTACCACCTCAACCATCAGGAAGGAGGTACAGGAGCCTCAGGTCTTACACCACCTGGTTCAGGGGCAGTTGTTACCCCTCAACCATCAGGAAGGAGGTACAGGAGCCTCAGGTCGCACACCACCAGGTTCAGGAACAGTTATTACCACCTCAACCATCAGGAAGGAGGTACAGGAACCTCAGTTCCCACACCACCAGGTTCAGGAACAGTTATTACCCCTCAACCATCAGGAAGGAGGGACAGGAGCCTCAGGGCCCACTCCACCAGGTTCAGGAACAGTTATTACCCCCTCAACCATCAGGAAGGATGTACAAGAGCCTCAGTTCCCACACCACCAGGTTCAGGAACAGTTTTTACCACCTCAACCATCAGGAAGGAGGTACAGGAGCCTCAGGTCCCACACCACCAGGTTCAGGAACAGTTATTACCCCTCAACCATCAGGAAGGAGGTACAGGAGCCTCAGGTCCCACACCACCAGGTTCAGGGACAGTTATTACCACCTCAATCATCAGGAAGGAGGTACAGGAGCCTCAGTCCCACACCACCAGGTTCAGGAACAGTTATTACCCCTCAACCATCAGGAAGGATGTACAGGAGCCTCAGGTCCCACACCACCAGGTTGAGGGACAGTTATTACCACCTCAACCATCAGGAAGGAGGTACAGGCGCCTCAGGTCCCACACCACCTAGTTCAGGGGCAGTTGTTACCCCTCAACCATCTGTAAGGAGGTACAGGAGCCTCAGGTCCCACACCACCAGGTTCAGGAACAGTTATTACCCCCTCAACCATCAGGAAGGAGGTACAGGAGCCTCAGGTCTCACATCACCAGGTTCAGGAACAGTTATTACTCTTCAACCATCCGGAAGGAGGTACAGGAGCCTCAGGACCCACACCACCAGGTTCAGGGACAGTTATTACCCCTCAACCATCAGGAAGGAGGTACAGGAGTCTCAGGTCTGACACCACCAGGTTCAGGAACAGTTATTACCACCTCAACCATCAGGAAGGAGGTACAGGAGCCTCAGGTCTTACACCACCTGTTTCAGGGGCAGTTGTTACCCCTCAACCATCAGGAAGGAGGTACAGGAGCCTCAGGTCTCACACCACCAGGTTCAGGAACAGTTATTACCACCTCAACCATCAGGAAGGAGGTACAGGAGCCTCAGGACCCACACCACCAGATTCAGGAACTGTTATTACCCCCTCAACCATCAGGAAGGAGGTACAGGAACCTCAGTTCCCGCACCACCAGGTTCAGGAACAGTTATTACCCCTTAACCATCAGGAAGGAGGGACAGGAGCCTCAGGGCCCACTCCACCAGGTTCTGGAACAGTTATTACCACCTGAACTATCAGCAAGGAGTTACAGGAGCATCAGGGCCCACACCACCAGGTTCAGGAACAGTTATTACCCCGTCAACCATCAGGAAGGATGTACAAGAGCCTCAGTTCCCACACCACCAGGTTCAGGAACAGTTTTTACCACCTCACCATCAGGAAGGAGGTACAGGAGCCTCAGGTCCCACACCACCAGGTTCAGGAACAGTTATTACCCCTCAACCATCAGGAAGGAGGTACAGGAGCCTCAGGTCTCACACCACAAGGTTCAGGGAGAGTTATTACCACCTCAACCATCAGGAAGGAGGTACAGGAGCCTCAGGTCCCACACCACCAGGTTCAGGAACAGTTATTACCCCTCAACCATCAGGAAGGAGGTACAGGAGCCTCAGTTCCCACACCACTGGGTTCAGGAACAGTTATGACCCCTCAACCATCAGGCTCTGAACCAGAGGGGAAAACTTCAGTCACCTTACTACTGAACTGACTGCACAACTTGTGGACTCACTTTCAGGGACTCTGCAGCTCATGGGCTCAATATTATTGATTTACTTATTTATTATAATTTTCTTTTGTACATCGGACAGTTGGACTTCTTTCTCACGTTATTTGTTTGTCGGACACTCTGTGTAGTTTTTCATTGATCCTATTGTGTGTCTTTCTATCTGCTGCGAGTGCCCACAAGTAAATGAATCTCAGGGTTGGATATGATGACATATATGTACTTTGGTAATAACTTTGAATTCCGAGAAGTGAACCTTTGGTGCACGTAAGCCTGTGTGTGAAGCCCTCCCCACCACTGAGTACATCTACATTGAGCATTGTCGCGGGAGAGCAGCGTCCATCGTCAGGGACCCCCCACACCCCGTCCCCCCCCAGCACTCAGGCCAGGCTCTCTTCTCGCTGCTGTCATCAGGAAGGTGTTACGGTCCGGTCCGGAACCCGCATTCCGGTTCTTGATCCGGTCCACAGACTCCGGGTCTTGTGGCCGTCCCTCCTTTCGCCCTTGAGCCCAGTTAGTCACACCTGTGGATCATAGTGGCTTTGTTGGGGCTCAAGGGGGCGACCCTGATGCCCATCGGCTGGTGGTGTATATAGGGGGCTCTGGGACAGTGGAGTTGGGGGGTTGTCTTGCACCTCCAGTTGCCTTGGCTTGGAGTTCCCCTCGCTAAAGACAAGTTCTTCCAGTAAGTCCGGCAGTCACACTGGACCTAGTTCCCTTCCTCCGTCGGGCAAGCCTGGCTGGACTGCCTTTGCCCGGCGGGGGACTCTGCCCCTTTCCATCCCTTGCTGCTGGTGGGTTGTGCCCTGCAACCTACCCAGGTGCCCCGTGACCTGCTCAGGCCCCGTGTTCCTGCCTGGGAGGTATGTGGCCCACCCAGTGAACTGCAAGACCCTCCTTGCCTGCCTGAACTCTGAGACTTTCCGGGAACCCCAGCATCATCTTGAATGTCACGTCCCTCAAGCACACCACGGTCTCCACGTCTTATCTCTCGTTTAGTTGTCCCCGTCCTGCCCCTAGTACTGCAGTGCCTGCGTCCTGCACTTGGGTCCAGCCTCCTGTCCCCGTATGATAGAAGGAGGTAAAGGAGCCTCAGGACCCACACCACCAGGTTCAGGAACAGTTATTTCCCCTCAATCATCAGGAAAGAGGTACAGGAGCCTCAGGACCCACACCACCAGGTTCAGGAACAGTTATTACCCCTCAACTATCAGGAAGGAGGTACAGGCTCCTCAGGGCCCACACCACCTAGTTCAGGGACAGTTGTTACCCCTCAACCATCTGTAAGGAAGTACAGGAGCCTCAGGTCCCACACCAACAGTTTCAGGAACAGTTATTACCCCTCTGCCATCAGGAAGGAGGTACAGGAGCCTCAGGTCCCACACCACCAGGTTCAGGAACAGTTATTACCCCTCAACCATCAGGAAGGAGGTACAGGAGCCTCAGGTCCCACATCACCAGGTTCAGGAACAGTTATTACCCCTCAACCATCCGGAAGGAGGTACAGGAGCCTCAGGTCTCACACCACCAGGTTCAGGAACAGTTATTACCACCTCAACCATCAGGAAGGAGGTACAGGAGCCTCAGGTCTTACACCACCTGGTTCAGGGGCAGTTGTTACCCCTCAACCATCAGGAAGGAGGTACAGGAGCCTCAGGTCTCACACCACCAGGTTCAGGAACAGTTATTACCACCTCAACCATCAGGAAGGAGGTACAGGAACCTCAGTTCCCACACCACCAGGTTCAGGAACAGTTATTACCCCTCAACCATTAGGAAGGAGGGACAGGAGCCTCAGGGCCCACTCCACCAGGTTCAGGAACAGTTAGTACCACCTCAACCATCAGGAAGGATGTACAAGAGCCTCAGTTCCCACACCACCAGGTTCAGGGACAGTTAGTACCACCTCAATCATCAGGAAGGAGGTACAGGAGCCTCAGTCCCACACCACCAGGTTCAGGAACAGTTATTACCCCTCAACCATCAGGAAGGATGTACAGGAGCCTCAGGTCCCACACCACCAGGTTGAGGGACAGTTATTACCACCTCAACCATCAGGAAGGAGGTACAGGCGCCTCAGGTCCCACACCACCTAGTTCAGGGGCAGTTGTTACCCCTCAACCATCTGTAACGAGGTACAGGAGCCTCAGGTCCCACACCACCAGGTTCAGGAACAGTTATTAGCACCTCAATCATCAGGAAGGAGGTACAGGAGCCTCAGGTCCCACACCACCAGGTTCAGGAACAGTTTTTACCACTTCAACCATCAGGAAGGAGGTACAGGAGCCTCAGGTCCCACACCACCAGGTTCAGGAACAGTTATTACCCCTCAACCATCAGGAAGGAGGTACAGGAGCCTCAGGTCCCACACCACCAGGTTCAGGGACAGTTAGTACCACCTCAATCATCAGGAAGGAGGTACAGGAGCCTCAGTCCCACACCACCAGGTTCAGGAACAGTTATTACCCCTCAACCATCAGGAAGGATGTACAGGAGCCTCAGGTCCCACACCACCAGGTTGAGGGACAGTTATTACCACCTCAACCATCAGGAAGGAGGTACAGTTGCCTCAGGTCCCACACCACCTAGTTCAGGGGCAGTTGTTACCCCTCAACCATCTGTAAGGAGGTACAGGAGCCTCAGGTCCCACACCACCAGGTTCAGGAACAGTTATTACCACCTCAATCATCAGGAAGGAGGTACAGGAGCCTCAGGTCCCACATCACCAGGTTCAGGAACAGTTATTACTCTTCAACCATCCGGAAGGAGGTACAGGAGCCTCAGGACCCACACCACCAGGTTCAGGGACAGTTATTACCCCTCAACCATCAGGAAGGAGGTACAGGAGTCTCAGGTCTGACACCACCAGGTTCAGGAACAGTTATTACCACCTCAACCATCAGGAAGGAGGTACAGGAGCCTCAGGTCTTACACCACCTGTTTCAGGGGCAGTTGTTACCCCTCAACCATCAGGAAGGAGGTACAGGAGCCTCAGGTCTCACACCACCAGGTTCAGGAACAGTTATTACCACCTCAACCATCAGGAAGGAGGTACAGGAGCCTCAGGACCCACACCACCAGATTCAGGAACAGTTATTACCCCCTCAACCATCAGGAAGGAGGTACAGGAACCTCAGTTCCCGCACCACCAGGTTCAGGAACAGTTATTACCCCTTAACCATCAGGAAGGAGGGACAGGAGCCTCAGGGCCCACTCCACCAGGTTCAGGAACAGTTATTACCACCTGAACTATCAGCAAGGAGGTACAGGAGCATCAGGGCCCACACCACCAGGTTCAGGAACAGTTATTACCCCCTCAACCATCAGGAAGGATGTACAAGAGCCTCAGTTCCCACACCACCAGGTTCAGGAACAGTTTTTACCACCTCACCATCAGGAAGGAGGTACAGGAGCCTCAGGTCCCACACCACCAGATTCAGGAACAGTTATTACCCCTCAACCATCAGGAAGGAGGTACAGGAGCCTCAGGTCCCACACCACAAGGTTCAGGGAGAGTTATTACCACCTCAACCATCAGGAAGGAGGTACAGGAGCCTGAGGTCCCACACCACCAGGTTCAGGAACAGTTATTACCCCTCAACCATCAGGAAGGAGGTACAGGAGCCTCAGTTCCCACACCACAATGTTCAGGAACAGTTATGATCCCTCAACCATCAGGCTCTGAACCAGAGGGGAAAACTTCAGTCACCTTACTACTGAACTGACTGCACAACTTGTGGACTCACTTTCAGGGACTCTGCAGCTCATGGGCTCAATATTATTGATTTACTTATTTATTATAATTTTCTTTTGTACATCGGACAGTTGGACTTCTTTCTCACGTTATTTGTTTGTCGGACACTCTGTGTAGTTTTTCATTGATCCTATTGTGTGTCTTTCTATCTGCTGCGAGTGCCCACAAGTAAATGAATCTCAGGGTTGGATATGATGACATATATGTACTTTGGTAATAACTTTGAATTCCGAGAAGTGAACCTTTGGTGCACGTAAGCCTGTGTGTGAAGCCCTCCCCACCACTGAGTACATCTACATTGAGCATTGTCGCGGGAGAGCAGCGTCCATCGTCAGGGACCCCCCACACCCCGTCCCCCCCCAGCACTCAGGCCAGGCTCTCTTCTCGCTGCTGTCATCAGGAAGGTGTTACGGTCCGGTCCGGAACCCGCATTCCGGTTCTTGATCCGGTCCACTGACTCCGGGTCTTGTAGCCGTCCCTCCTTTCGCCCTTGAGCCCAGTTAGTCACACCTGTGGATCATAGTGGCTTTGTTGGGGCTCAAGGGGGCGACCCTGATGCCCATCGGCTGGTGGTGTATATAGGGGGCTCTG
Source organism: Hypanus sabinus (assembly GCF_030144855.1). Classification (NCBI taxonomy): domain Eukaryota; kingdom Metazoa; phylum Chordata; class Chondrichthyes; order Myliobatiformes; family Dasyatidae; genus Hypanus; species Hypanus sabinus. Next base: position 30,532 of record NW_026781741.1, on the reverse strand, counting down.
GGACAGTGGAGTTGGGGGGTTGTCTTGCACCTCCAGTTGCCTTGGCTTGGAGTTCCCCTCGCTAAAGACAAGTTCTTCCAGTAAGTCCGGCAGTCACACTGGACCTAGTTCCCTTCCTCCGTCGGGCAAGCCTGGCTGGACTGCCTTTGCCCGGCGGGGGACTCTGCCCCTTTCCATCCCTTGCTGCTGGTGGGTTGTGCCCTGCAACCTACCCAGGTGCCCCGTGACCTGCTCAGGCCCCGTGTTCCTGCCTGGGAGGTATGTGGCCCACCCAGTGAACTGCAAGACCCTCCTTGCCTGCCTGAACTCTGAGACTTTCCGGGAACCCCAGCATCATCTTGAATGTCACGTCCCTCAAGCACACCACGGTCTCCACGTCTTATCTCTCGTTTAGTTGTCCCCGTCCTGCCCCTAGTACTGCAGTGCCTGCGTCCTGCACTTGGGTCCAGCCTCCTGTCCCCGTATGATAGAAGGAGGTAAAGGAGCCTCAGGACCCACACCACCAGGTTCAGGAACAGTTATTACCCCTCAA
>NW_026781741.1:7500-25000 GCF_030144855.1 Hypanus sabinus | reverse complement strand
CCCCCCCCCCCCCACCCATTCTGATGTTCGCTACGAACCTCATATACCGTCTGGGTAGTCTCGAGCCCCTTGGTATGAACATCGAATTCTCCAACTTCCCGTTACTCCCTCCCTCTCCCTTCCCCCATCCCAGCTTCACTCTGTCTCCTCTTCCAGCTGCCTATCACCTCTCATGACTCTGCCCTCTTCTACTACATAGTGCTTTCCCCTTACATTCCCTCTTCACCTCTCCCGCCTATCCCCTCCCTGCTGCCCTTCCCCCACCCCCTGATCTTTCCTCTGATTGGTTTTCCACCCTCCCCCCACCTTCTTTATAGGGCCCCTGCCCCCTCCCTCTTCAGTCCTGACGAAGGGTCTCGGCCCGAAACGTTGACTCCTCCTCTCCACGGATGCTGCCCGACCTGCTGAGTCCCTCCAGCGCGTTGTGCGTGTTGCAACTGAACCTCTTGACCTTGCCTGCGTGCTCTTAATTGGCATTAATGAGCGGCTGCGCCTGGTGAAGTGGCCGCTGATTTGCGGCGAAGCTTGGCGTCGCTCACAAACAAGAGGAAGTCTCCGGACGCTGGAATCCCGGGCAACGCAAACAAAGAATGCCGGAGGAACTCAGCAGGTCAGGCAGCATCGACGGAGACGTACAAACAGTCGATGCTTCGGGCCGAGGCCCTTCTTCAGGATGAAGGAGGAAGGGGGAAGATGCCAAAGTAAAAAGGTCGCGGGGGGAGGGGGCGGTGAGGATAGGTGAAGCCAGGTGGGTGGGAAAGGTCAAGGGCTGGAGAGGATCCCTGTGTACTGGGTCCAATGTTGTTTGTCATATATGTTAATGATCTGGATGATGGGGTGGTAAATTGGATTAGTAAGTATGCAGATGATACTAAGATAGGTGGCGTTGTGGATAGTGAAGTAGGTTTTTCAAAGCTTGCAGAGAGATTTAGGCCAGTTAGAAGAGTGGGCTGAACGATGGCAGATGGAGTTTAATGCTGATAAGTGTGAGGTGCTACATTTTGGTAGGACTAATCAAAATAGGACATACATGGTAAATGGTAGGACATTGAGGAATGCAGTAGAGCAGAGTGATCTGGGAATAATGGTGCATAGTTCCCTGAAGGTGGAATCTCATGTGGATAGGGTGGTGAAGAAAGCGTTTGGTATGCTGGCCTTTATAAATCAGAGCATTGAGTATAGGAGTTGGAATGTAATGTTAAAATTGTACAAGGCATTGGTGAGGCCAGATTTGGAGTATTGTGCACAGTTCTGGTCACCGAATTTTAGGAAAGATGTCAACAAAATAGAGAGAGTACAAATGAGATTTACTAGAATATTACCTGGGTTTCAGCACCTAAGTTACAGAGAAAGGTTGAACAAGTTAGGTCTCTATTCTTTGGAGCGTAGAAGGTTGAGGGAGGACTTGATAGAGATATTTAAAATTATGAGGGGGATAGATAGAGTTGACGTGGATAGGCTTTTTCCATTGAGAGTAGGGGAGATTCAAACAAGAGGACATGAGTTGAGACCTGGGGGCAAAAGTTTAGGGGTAACACGAGGGGGAATTTCTTTACTCAGAGAGTGGTAGCTGTGTGGAACGAGCTTCCAGTAGAAGTGGTAGAAGCAGGTTTGGTATTGTCATTTAAGGTAAAATTGGATAGGTATATGGACAGGAAAGGAGTGGAGGGTTATGGGCTGAGTGCAGGTCGGTGGGACTAGGTGAGAGTAAGCGTTCGGCATGGACTAGAAGGGCCGAGATGGCCTGTTTCCGTGCTGTGATTGTTATATGGTTATATGGGTCAGTGGGACTAGGTGAGAGTGAGCGTTCGGCATGGACTAGAAGGGCCGAGATGGCCTGTTTCCATGCTGTAATTGTTAGACGGAAAGTGGACAATGGGAGAAAGGGTAGGAGAAAGAGACCTGGGAGAAGTAACAGGCAGGTGAGGAGAGGTAGAAGGTCAGAGTGGGGAATAGAGGAACGGTGGGGGGGGGGGGTGGAATTTGTTTACCTGAAGGAGAAATTAATGTTCATGCCATCAGGTGGGGGCTGCCTAGATGGAATGTATGGCGTTGCTCCTTCACCTTGAGAGCGGCCGCAGCTTGGGACTGACATGCGGGAACGTGAACGGGAACGGACGTGGGAATGGGAATTAAAACGGCCGCCCACCAGGAAACCCTGCTGGTGGCAGATGGCGCAGAGGAGCTGAACGAAGCGCTCCCCCCCCCACCCCCCCTCCAATTTACGGCGGGTCTCACCAATGTAGAGGAGGCCGCAGGGGGGAGCCCCGGACATGGTAGGTGACCCCCACCCCAGCGGAGTCACAGGTGAAGAGGTGGCTGTTCGGGGAGGAGGTGCGTGGGCAGGTGAGACACTTCGGCCGCTTCCGGGGTGAGGTGCCGTGAGGGAGGTGAGTTGGGGGAGGGATGAACGGACAGCTGAACCACTGAGGGAGAAGATCCGGTCAGGGCAGCAGCAATGGTGGAGGGAGGGGAAACCTCCGTTCTTTATAGAAGGAGGATATCTCTGATTTCCTTTCTTTTCAGATCTTTTTATTATATTAGGTAGATAGAGATAGATAGATAGAAAGATAGATAGATAGATAGATAGATAGATAGATAGATAGATAGATAGATAGATAGATAGATAGATAGAAAGATAGATAGATAGATAGACAGATAGATAGAGATAGATAGATAGATAGATAGATAGATAGATAGATAGATAGATAGATAGATAGATAGATAGATAGATAGATACTTTATTCATCCCCAAGGGGAAATTCAACATTTTTCCAGTGTCCCATACACTTATTGTAGCAAAACTAATTACATACAGTATTTAACAGTATAAATATGATATGCATCTAAAATCACCCTCCCAAAAAGCATTAATAAATAGCTTTTAAAAAGTTCTTAAATAGTTTACTAAAGTGCATTGAGTGGTAACTTAAGCTCAGTCCTAACCCCGGCACTTTAACATGTCTTGCCCCTGGTGGTTGAATTGTAGAGCCGAATGGCGTTGGGGAGTAAAGATCTCTTCATCCTGTCTGAGGAGCATTGCATTGACAGCAACCTGCATTCAACCAGCAACCTGTTATTCAAAAATAACACAGGTACATCGAAGTAACAACACTTACAATGCCTCAAGGGAAAAAAAAAATTATCTTAAAGATTGAAAATTTTGTGAATAAAAAAAGAAACCCTACTAAGCAAATAAGTGGGGGGGGGACCCCATTGGGGGCACAACCCCGGCGCTATGCGTCATACAAAAAGCTTCTAAAAATAAACATCAAACGGCCAGCAAGAAAGAAAAATATATCAAAGAAAATTCACAATTAGATGGTGGAGAAGACCTATGGGTTAGGTCAAATGATAACGAGGGTTCAGGAACGAGGGGTCACAGTTTAAGGATAAAGGGGAAGCCTTTTAGGACCGAGATGAGGAAAAACTTCTTCACACAGAGAGTGGTGAATCTGTGGAATTCTCTGCCACAGGAAACAGTTGAGGCCGGTTCATTGGCTATATTTAAGAGGGTGTTAGATATGGCCCTTGTGGCTAAAGGGATTAGGGGGTATGGAGAGAAAGCAGGTACAGGGTTCTGAGTTGGATGATCAGCCATGATCATACTGAATGGCGGTGCAGGCTCGAAGGGCCGAATGGTCTACTCCTGCACCTATTTTCTATGTTTCTATAACAGCGAGCAAATGAGCCCCATCTTTTCTCAAAATCAAATAAAGGTTCAAAGGTCTGACTTCTAACTTTCTCCAAACTAAGACACAGCATCACTTGAGAGAACCCCCGTGACAAAGTAGGAGCTGATATATCCTTCCGTTTCAACGAGATGGCCCTCCTAGCTATCAACATAACGAACGCAATAATGTGTTGGTCAGACACAGAAATACCATGGATATCTTGAGGAATTATTTCAAAAAGTGCAGTCAATTTATTAGGCTGTCGGTTAATATATCTCTGGTTTCCGGACAGCAGATGCAGCGGAGGTGAAGAAACCGAGAAAGGGGTGCAGCATTTTGACAGGAGGGAGAGCGGGAGGAGGGGTAGTCGAGACAATTGTGGGAAATCAGTAGGTTTATGTCGGTTCACAGTTTGTCTCCAAAGGTGGAGACGGAGATGAGAAAAGGGGGAGGGAGGTGTCAGAGATAGCCCGAGCGAAGTTAAGAGCGTGGAAGTTAGAGGCGAAGTTGATGAAATCGATTAGCTCAGCCTGGGTGCGTGAAGCAGGACCAGAGCCACCGGCAATGCAGCGGAGGAAGAGTTGGGGAGCATTTCCGGCGGGGGCTTCAAACACGGACGGTTCCACATAGCCGACCGAGAGGCGGCCGTAGCTGGGGCCCCCGCGAGTGCCCGTGGCTGCCCCTCGAGTCTGGAGAGAGTGGGTGGAGCCCAAGGAAACGTCGCTGAGGGTGAGGACCAGTTCGGCCAGCTGGGGGAGGGAGGTAGTGGAGGGGAACTGGCTGGTTCTTTGGTCGAGAAAGTAGCAGGGCGCTTCGACGCCTTCCCGATGGGGGATAGAAGTGTAGAGGGACTGGACATCCATGGTGAAAACGAGGTGGCCAGGCCCAGGGAAAGGAAAGTTGCTGAGGAGTTCGAGGGGATGAGTAACTGAAAAGGGACTGAACCAAGGGGGATAGAATGGGATCCAGGTTTGAGAGCACGAGGAGATGGAGGTGGAGATCAGTTCATTTGACATCTATGAGGTGGCCCTCTATTACTCACACCATAGCAAAGATGACCAACCTATTAGAAACAGAGAAAACCTCCAGCCCACAAAGTTGTGCTGAACATCTCCCTACTTTAGAACTACCTAGGCTTTACCCATACCCCTCTATTTTTCTAAGCGCCATGTAACCATCCAGGAGTCTCTTAAAAGACCCTATCGTATCCGCCTCCACCACCGTTGCCGGCAGCCCATTCCACACACTCACCACTCTCTGAGTGAAAAACTTCCCCCTGACATCTCCTCTGTACCTACTCCCCAGCACCTTAAACCTGTGTCCTCTTGTGGCAGCCATTTCAGCCCTGGGAAAAAAAGCCTCTGACTATCCACACGATCAATGCCTCTCATCGTCTTATACACCTCTATCAGGTCACCTCTTATCCTCCGTCGCTCCAAGGAGAAAAGGCCGAGTTCACTCAACCTATTCTCATAAGGCACGCTCCCCAATCCAGGCAACATCCTTGTAAATCTCCTCTGCACCCTTTCTATGGTTTTCACGTCCTTCCTGTAGTGAGGCGACCAGAACTGAGCACAGTACTCCAAGTGGGGTCTGACCAGGGTCCTATATAGCTGCAACGTTACCTCTCGGCTCCTAAATTCAAACCCATGATTGATGAAGGCCAATACACCAGATGCCTTCTTAACCACAGAGTCAACCTGTGCAGCTGCTTTGAGTGTCCTATGGACTCGGACCCCAAGATCCCTCTGATCCTCCACACTGCCAAGAGTCTTACCATTAATGCTATATTCTGCCATCATATTTGACCTACCAGAATGAACCACCTCAGACTTATCTGGGTTGAACTCCATCTGCCTCTTCTCAGCCCAGTTTTGCATCCTGTCAATGTCCCGCTGTAACCTCTGACTGCCCTCCACACTATCCACAACATCCCCAACCTTTGTGTCATCAGCAAACTTACTAACCACTTCCTCATCCAGGTCATTTATAAAAATCATGAAGAGTAGGGGTCCCAGAAGAGATCCCTGAGACACACCACTGGTCACCAACCTCCATGCAGAATATGTCCCGTCTACAACCACTCTTTGCCTTCTGTGGGCAAGCCAGTTCTGGATCCACAAAGCAATGTCCACTTGGATCCCTTGCCTCTTCACTTTCTCAATAAGCCTTGCACGGGGAACTTTATCAAATGCCTTGCTGAAATCCATATACACTACATCTACTGCTCCACCTTCATCAATATGTTTAGTCACAAACTCAGGCTCGTGAGGCACGACCTGCCCTTGACAAAGCCAAGCTGACTATTCCTAATCATATTGGAGATCCCTGCACCCTGCCTTAGGGAAGGGAAGTTGTCAAGTGTCAAGATCGTTTAATGTCATTTCCAATTCACAAGTGCAAAGGAGAATGAAATAATTGTTACAAAAAAACACACAATGAGATAAAGAACACCATAATTAAAAAACACAATAAACATATGATAGCTTATTTACTCAGTTTGATTGTGTGACGCTGGGCACAGGAGTGTCTGTACACAAGGTGACTCTGACAGGAAATGATAAAGTAGTGGTGGTAGGGGGTGTGGAGGGGTGGGTCAGTGGGTGGTTGGGGGTGTGGAGGGGTGGGTCAGTGGGTGGTTGGGGGTGTGGAGGGGTGGGTCAGTGGGTGATTGGGGGTGTGGAGGGGTGGGTCAGTGGGTGATTGGTGGTGTGGAGGGGTGGGTCAGTGAGTAATTGGGGGTGTGTGGAGGGGTGGGTCAGTGGGTGATTGGGGGTGTGGAGGGGTGGGTCAGTGGGTGGTTGGGGGTATGGAGGGGTGGGTCAGTGGGTGATTGGGGGTGTGGAGGGGTGGGTCAGTGGGTGATTGGGGGTGTGGAGGGGCGGGTCAGTGGGTGATTGGGGGTGTGGAGGGGTGGGTCAGTGGGTGATTTGGGTGTGTGGAGGGGTGGGTCAGTGGGTGATTGGGGGTGTGGAAGGGTGGGTCAGTGGGTGATTGGGGGTGTGGAGGGGTGGGTCAGTGGGTGGTTGGGGGTGTGGAGGGGTGGGTCAGTGGGTGATTGGGGGTGTGGAGGGGTGGGTCAGTGGGTGATTGGGGGTGTGGAGGGGCGGGTCAGAGGGTGATTGGGGGTGTGGAGGGGTGGGTCAGTGGGTGATTGGTGGTGTGGAGGGGTGGGTCAGTGGGTGATTGGGGGTGTGTGGAGGGGTGGGTCAGTGGGTGGTTGGGTGTGTGGAGGGGTGGGTCAGTGGGTGGTTGGGGGTGTGTGGAGGGGTGGGTCAGTGGGTGGTTGGGGGTGTGTGGAGGGGTGGGTCAGTGGGTGATTGGGGTGTGGAGGGGTGGGTCAGTGGGTGATTGGGGGTGTAGAGGGGTGGGTCAGTGGGGGATTGGGAGTGTGGAGGGGTGGGTCAGTGGGTGATTGGGGGTGTGGAGGGGTGGGTCAGTGGGTGATTGGGGGTGTGGAGGGGTGGGTCGCTGAGTGATTGGGGGTGTGGAGGGGTGGGTCAGTGGGTGATTGGTGGTGTGGAGGGGTGGGTCAGTGGGTGATTGGGGGTGTGTGGAGGGGTGGGTCAGTGGGTGATTGGGGGTGTGGAGGGGTGGGTCAGTGGGTGGTTGGGGGTGTGGAGGGGTGGGTTAGTGGGTGATTGGGGGTGTGGAGGGGTGGGTCAGTGGGTGGTTGGGGGTGTGGAGGGGTGGGTCAGTGGGTGGTTGGGGGTGTGGAGGGGTGGGTCAGTGGGTGGTTGGGGGAGTGGAGGGGTGGGTCAGTGGGTGGTTGGGGGTGTGGAGGGGTGGGTCAGTGGGAGGTCGGGGGTGTGGGGGGGTGGGTCAGTGGGTGGTTGGGAGTGTGTGGAAGGGTGGGTCAGTGGGTGGTTGGGGGTGTGTGGAGGGGTGGGTCAGTGGGTGATTGGGGGTGTAGAGGGGTGGGTCAGTGGGTGATTGGGGGTGTGGAGGGGTGGGTCAGTGGGTGATTGGGGGTGTGGAGGGGTGGGTCAGTGAGTGATTGGGAGGGTGTGGAGGGGTGGGTCAGTGGGTGGTTGGCGGTGTGGAGGGGTGGGTCAGTGAGTGATTGGGGGGTGTGGAGGGATGAGTCAGTGGGTGATCGAGGGTGTGGAGGGGTGGGTCAGTGCGTGATTGGGGGTGTGGAGGGGTGGGTCAGTGGGTGTTTGGGTGTGTGGAGGGGTGGGTCAGTGGGTGGTTGGGGGTGTGGAGAGGTGGGTCAGTGGGTGATTGGGGGTGTGGAGGGGTGTGTCAATGGGTGATTGGGGGTGTGTGGAGGGGTTGGGTCAGTGGGTGATTGGGGGTGTGGGGGTGGGTCAGTGGGTGATTGGGGGTGTGGAGGGGTGGGTCAGTGGGTGATTGGGGGGTGTGGAGGAGTGTGTCAATGGGTGATTGGGGGTGTGTGGAGGGGTTGGGTCAGTGGGTGATTGGGGGTGTGGGGGTGGGTCAGTGGGTGATTGGGGGTGTGGAGGGGTGGGTCAGTGGGTGATTGGGGGTGTGTGGAGGGGTTGGGTCAGTGGGTGATTGGGGGTGTGGAGGGGTGGGTCAGTGGGTGATTGGGGGTGTGGAGGGGTGGGTCAGTGGGTGATTGAGGGTGTGGAGGGGTGGGTCAGTGGGTGATTGGGGGTGTGGAGGGGTGGGTCAGTGGGTGATTGGGGGTGTGGAGGGGTGTGTCAATGGGTGATTGGGGGTGTGTGGAGGGGTTGGGTCAGTGGGTGATTGGGGGTGTGGGGGTGGGTCAGTGGGTGATTGGGGGTGTGGAGGGGTGGGTCAGTGGGTGATTGGGGGGTGTGGAGGAGTGTGTCAGTGGGGGGTGTATGGAGGGGTGGGTCAGTGCGTGGCTGGGGGAGTGTGGAGGGGTGGGTCAGTGGGTGGTTGGGGGTGTGGAGTGGTGGGTCAGTGGGTGGTTGGGTGTGTGGAGTGGTGGATAAGTGGGTGGTTGGGTGTGTGGAGGGGTGGGTCAGTGGGTGGTTGGGTGTGTGGAGGGGTGAGTCAGTGGGTGATTGGGGGTGTGGAGGGGTGGGTCAGTGGGTGGTTGGGGGTGTGGAGGGGTGGGTCAGTGCGTGATTGGGGGTGTGGAGGGGTGGGTCAGTGCGTGATTGGGGGTGTGGAGGGGTGGGACAGTGGGTGTTTGGGTGTGTGGAGGGGTGGGTCAGTGGGTGGTTGGGGGTGTGGAGAGGTGGGTCAGTGGGTGATTGGGGGTGTGGAGGGGTGTGTCAATGGGTGATTGGGGGTGTGTGGAGGGGTTGGGTCAGTGGGTGATTGGGGGTTTGGGGGTGGGTCAGTGGGTGATTGGGGGTGTGGAGGGGTGGGTCAGTGGGTGATTGGGGGGTGTGGAGGAGTGTGTCAATGGGTGATTGGGGGTGTGTGGAGGGGTTGGGTCAGTGGGTGATTGGGGGTGTGGGGGTGGGTCAGTGGGTGATTGGGGGTGTGGAGGGGTGGGTCAGTGGGTGATTGGGGGTGTGTGGAGGGGTTGGGTCAGTGGGTGATTGGGGGTGTGGAGGGGTGGGTGATTGGGGGTGTGGAGGGGTGGGTCAGTGGGTGATTGAGGGTGTGGAGGGGTGGGTCAGTGGGTGATTGGGGGTGTGGAGGGGTGGGTCAGTGGGTGATTGGGGGTGTGGAGGGGTGTGTCAATGGGTGATTGGGGGTGTGTGGAGGGGTTGGGTCAGTGGGTGATTGGGGGTGTGGGGGTGGGTCAGTGGGTGATTGGGGGGTGTGGAGGAGTGTGTCAGTGGGGGGTGTATGGAGGGGTGGGTCAGTGCGTGGCTGGGGGAGTGTGGAGGGGTGGGTCAGTGGGTGGTTGGGGGTGTGGAGTGGTGGGTCAGTGGGTGGTTGGGTGTGTGGAGGGGTGGGTCAGTGGGTGGTTGGGGGTGTGGAGGGGTGGGTCAGTGGGTGATTGGGGGTGTGGAGGGGTGGATAAGTGGGTGGTTGGGTGTGTGGAGGGGTGGGTCAGTGGGTGATTGGGGGTGTGGAGGGGTGGGTCAGTGGGTGGTTGGGGGTTTGGAGGGGTGGGTCAGTGGGTGATTGGGGGTGTGGGGGTGGGTCAGTGGGTGATTGGGGGTGTGGAGGGGTGGGTCAGTGGGTGATTGGGGGGTGTGGAGGAGTGTGTCAGTGGCGGGTGTATGGAGGGGTGGGTCAGTGGGTGATTGGGGGTGTGGAGGGTGGGTCAGTGGGTGTTTGGGGATGTGGAGGGGTGGGTCAGTGGGTGATTGGGTGTGTGGAGGGGTGGGTCAGTGGGTGATTGGGAGTGTGGAGGGGTGGGTCAGTGGGTGGTTGGCGGTGTGGAGGGGTGGGTCAGTGAGTGGTTGGCGGTGTGGAGGGGTGGGTCAGTGAGTGATTGGGGGGATGTGGAGGGGTGAGTCAGTGCGTGATTGTTGGTGTGGAGGGGTGGGTCAGTGGGTGTTTGGGTGTGTGGAGGGGTGGGTCAGTGGGTGATTGGGGGTGTGGAGGGGTGTGTCAGTGGGTGATTGGGGGTGTGGAGGGGTGGGTCAGTGGGAGGTCGGGGGTGTGGGGGGGTGGGTCAGTGGGTGGTTGGGAGTGTGTGGAAGGGTGGGTCAGTGGGTGGTTGGGGGTGTGTGGAGGGGTGGGTCAGTGGGTGATTGGGGGTGTAGAGGGGTGGGTCAGTGGGTGATTGGGGGTGTGGAGGGGTGGGTCAGTGGGTGATTGGGGGTGTGGAGGGGTGGGTCAGTGAGTGATTGGGAGGGTGTGGAGGGGTGGGTCAGTGGGTGGTTGGCGGTGTGGAGGGGTGGGTCAGTGAGTGATTGGGGGGTGTGGAGGGATGAGTCAGTGGGTGATCGAGGGTGTGGAGGGGTGGGTCAGTGGGTGTTTGGGTGTGTGGAGGGGTGGGTCAGTGGGTGGTTGGGGGTGTGGAGAGGTGGGTCAGTGGGTGATTGGGGGTGTGGAGGGGTGTGTCAATGGGTGATTGGGGGTGTGTGGAGGGGTTGGGTCAGTGGGTGATTGGGGGTGTGGGGGTGGGTCAGTGGGTGATTGGGGGTGTGGAGGGGTGGGTCAGTGGGTGATTGGGGGGTGTGGAGGAGTGTGTCAATGGGTGATTGGGGGTGTGTGGAGGGGTTGGGTCAGTGGGTGATTGGGGGTGTGGGGGTGGGTCAGTGGGTGATTGGGGGTGTGGAGGGGTGGGTCAGTGGGTGATTGGGGGTGTGTGGAGGGGTTGGGTCAGTGGGTGATTGGGGGTGTGGAGGGGTGGGTCAGTGGGTGATTGGGGGTGTGGAGGGGTGGGTCAGTGGGTGATTGAGGGTGTGGAGGGGTGGGTCAGTGGGTGATTGGGGGTGTGGAGGGGTGGGTCAGTGGGTGATTGGGGGTGTGGAGGGGTGTGTCAATGGGTGATTGGGGGTGTGTGGAGGGGTTGGGTCAGTGGGTGATTGGGGGTGTGGGGGTGGGTCAGTGGGTGATTGGGGGTGTGGAGGGGTGGGTCAGTGGGTGATTGGGGGGTGTGGAGGAGTGTGTCAGTGGGGGGTGTATGGAGGGGTGGGTCAGTGCGTGGCTGGGGGAGTGTGGAGGGGTGGGTCAGTGGGTGGTTGGGGGTGTGGAGTGGTGGGTCAGTGGGTGGTTGGGTGTGTGGAGTGGTGGGTCAGTGGGTGATTGGGGGTGTGGAGGGGTGGATAAGTGGGTGGTTGGGTGTGTGGAGGGGTGGGTCAGTGGGTGATTGGGGGTGTGGAGGGGTGGGTCAGTGGGTGGTTGGGGGTGTGGAGGGGTGGGTCAGTGGGTGATTGGGGGTGTGGGGGTGGGTCAGTGGGTGATTGGGGGTGTGGAGGGGTGGGTCAGTGGGTGATTGGGGGGTGTGGAGGAGTGTGTCAGTGGCGGGTGTATGGAGGGGTGGGTCAGTGGGTGATTGGGTGTGTGGAGGGATGGGTCAGTGGGTGATTGGGTGTGTGGAGGGGTGGGTCAGTGTGTGGTTGGGGGTGTGGAGGGGTGGGTCAGTGGGTGATTGGGGGTGTGGAGGGGTGGGTCAGTGGGTGATTGGGGGTGTGGAGGGGTGGGTCAGTGGGTGGTTGGCGGTGTGGAGGAGTGTGTCAGTGGGGGGTGTATGGAGGGGTGGGTCAGTGCGTGGCTGGGGGAGTGTGGAGGGGTGGGTCAGTGGGTGGTTGGGGGTGTAGAGTGGTGGGTCAGTCGGTGGTTGGGTGTGTGGAGTGGTGGATAAGTGGGTGGTTGGGTGTGTGGAGGGGTGGGTCAGTGGGTGGTTGGGGGTGTGGAGGGGTGGGTCAGTGGGTGATTGGGGGTGTGGAGGGGTGGATAAGTGGGTGGTTGGGTGTGTGGAGGGGTGGGTCAGTGGGTGATTGGGGGTGTGGAGGGGTGGGTCAGTGGGTGATTGGGAGGTGTGGAGGAGTGTGTCAGTGGCGGGTGTATGGAGGGGTGGGTCAGTGGGTGATTGGGTGTGTGGAGGGGTGGGTCAGTGGGTGATTGGGTGTGTGGAGGGGTGGGTCAGTGGGTGATTGGGTGTGTGGAGGGGTGGGTCAGTGTGTGGTTGTGGGTGTGGAGGGGTGGGTCAGTGGGTGATTGGGGGTGTGGAGGGGTGGGTCAGTGGGTGGTTGGCGGTGTGGAGGGGTGGGTCAGTGAGTGGTTGGCGGTGTGGAGGGGTGGGTCAGTGAGTGATTGGGGGGATGTGGAGGGGTGAGTCAGTGCGTGATTGTTGGTGTGGAGGGGTGGGTCAGTGGGTGTTTGGGTGTGTGGAGGGGTGGGTCAGTGGGTGATTGGGGGTGTGGAGGGGTGGGTCAGTGGGTGGTTGGGGGTGTGGAGGGGTGGGTCAGTGGGTGATTGGGGGTGTGGAGGGGTGGGTCAGTGGGTGTTTGGTGGTGTGGAGGGGTGGGTCAGTGGGTGGTTGGGGGTGTGGAGGGGTGGGTCAGTGGGTGGTTGGGGGTGTGGAGGGGTGGGTCATTGGGTGGTCGGGGGTGTGGAGGGGTGGGTCAGTGGGTGGTCGGGGGTGTGGAGGGGTGGGTCAGTGGGTGGTCGGGGGTGTGGGGGGGTGGGTCAGTGGGTGGTTGGGAGTGTGGAGGGGTGGGTCAGTGGGTGACTGGGCGTGTGGAGGGGTGGGTCAGTGGGTGATTGGGGGTGTGGAGGGGTGGGTCAGTGGGTGATTGGGGGTGTGTGGAGGGGTGGTTCAGTGGGTGGTTGGGGGTGTGTGGAGGGGTGGGTCAGTGGGTGGTTGGGGGTGTGTGGAGGGGTGGGTCAGTGGGTGGTTGGGGGTGTGTGGAGGGGTGGGTCAGTGGGTGATTGGGGTGTGGAGGGGTGGGTCAGTGGGTGATTGGGGGTGTAGAGGGGTGGGTCAGTGGGTGATTGGGAGTGTGGAGGGGTGGGTCAGTGGGTGATTGGGGGTGTGGAGGGGTGGGTGAGTGGGTGATTGGGGGTGTGGAGGTGTGAGTCGCTGAGTGATTGGGGGTGTGGAGGGGTGGGTCAGTTGGTGATTGGGGGTGTGGATGGGTGGGTCAGTGGGTGATTGGGGGGTGTGGAGGAGTGTGTCAATGGGTGATTGGGGGTGTGTGGAGGGGTTGGGTCAGTGGGTGATTGGGGGTGTGGGGGTGGGTCAGTGGGTGATTGGGTGTGTGGAGGGGTGGGTCAGTGGGTGATTGGGGGTGTGTGGAGGGGTTGGGTCAGTGGGTGATTGGGGGTGTGGAGGGGTGGGTCAGTGGGTGATTGGGGGTGTGGAGGGGTGGGTCAGTGGGTGATTGAGGGTGTGGAGGGGTGGGTCAGTGGGTGATTGGGGGTGTGGAGGGGTCGGTCAGTGGGTGATTGGGGGTGTGGAGGGGTGTGTCAATGGGTGATTGGGGGTGTGTGGAGGGGTTGGGTCAGTGGGTGATTGGGGGTGTGGGGGTGGGTCAGTGGGTGATTGGGGGTGTGGAGGGGTGGGTCAGTGGGTGATTGGGGGGTGTGGAGGAGTGTGTCAGTGGGGGGTGTATGGAGGGGTGGGTCAGTGCGTGGCTGGGGGAGTGTGGAGGGGTGGGTCAGTGGGTGGTTGGGGGTGTAGAGTGGTGGGTCAGTGGGTGGTTGGGTGTGTGGAGTGGTGGATAAGTGGGTGGTTGGGTGTGTGGAGGGGTGGGTCAGTGGGTGGTTGGGGGTGTGGAGGGGTGGGTCAGTGGGTGATTGGGGGTGTGGAGGGGTGGATAAGTGGGTGGTTGGGTGTGTGGAGGGGTGGGTCAGTGGGTGATTGGGGGTGTGGAGGGGTGGCTCAGTGGGTGATTGGGAGGTGTGGAGGAGTGTGTCAGTGGCGGGTGTATGGAGGGGTGGGTCAGTGGGTGATTGGGTGTGTGGAGGGGTGGGTCAGTGGGTGATTGGGTGTGTGGAGGGGTGGGTCAGTGGGTGATTGGGTGTGTGGAGGGGTGGGTCAGTGGGTGATTGGGAGTGTGGAGGGGTGGGTCAGTGTGTGGTTGTGGGTGTGGAGGGGTGGGTCAGTGTGTGGTTGGGGGTGTGGAGGGGTGGGTCAGTGGGTGATTGGGGGTGTGGAGGGGTGGGTCAGTGGGTGATTGGGGGTGTGGAGGGGTGGGTCAGTGGGTGGTTGGCGGTGTGGAGGGGTGGGTCAGTGAGTGGTTGGCGGTGTGGAGGGGTGGGTCAGTGAGTGATTGGGGGGATGTGGAGGGGTGAGTCAGTGCGTGATTGTTGGTGTGTAGGGGTGGGTCAGTGGGTGTTTGGGTGTGTGGAGGGGTGGGTCAGTGGGTGATTGGGGGTGTGGAGGGGTGGGTCAGTGGGTGGTTGGGGGTGTGGAGGGGTGGGTCAGTGGGTGATTGGGGGTGTGGAGGGGTGGGTCAGTGGGTGTTTGGGGGTGTGGAGGGGTGGGTCAGTGGGTGGTTGGGGGTGTGGAGGGGTGGGTCAGTGGGTGGTTGGGGGTGTGGAGGGGTGGGTCATTGGGTGGTCGGGGGTGTGGAGGGGTGGGTCAGTGGGTGGTCGGGGGTGTGGAGGGGTGGGTCAGTGGGTGGTCGGGGGTGTGGGGGGGTGGGTCAGTGGGTGGTTGGGAGTGTGGAGGGGTGGGTCAGTGGGTGACTGGGCGTGTGGAGGGGTGGGTCAGTGGGTGATTGGGGGTGTGGAGGGGTGGGTCAGTGGGTGATTGGGGGTGTGTGGAGGGGTGGTTCAGTGGGTGGTTGGGGGTGTGTGGAGGGGTGGGTCAGTGGTTGGTTGGGGGTGTGTGGAGGGGTGGGTCAGTGGGTGGTTGGGGGTGTGTGGAGGGGTGGGTCAGTGGGTGATTGGGGTGTGGAGGGGTGGGTCAGTGGGTGATTGGGGGTGTAGAGGGGTGGGTCAGTGGGTGATTGGGAGTGTGGAGGGGTGGGTCAGTGGGTGATTGGGGGTGTGGAGGGGTGGGTGAGTGGGTGATTGGGGGTGTGGAGGGGTGGGTCGCTGAGTGATTGGGGGTTTGGAGGGGTGGGTCAGTTGGTGATTGGGGGTGTGGAGGGGTGAGTCAGTGGGTGATTGGGGGTGTGGAGGGGTGGGTCAGTGGGTGATTGGGGCGTGGAGGGGTGGGTCGCTGAGTGATTGGGGGTGTGGAGGGGAGGGTCAGTTGGTGATTGGGGGTGTGGAGGGGTGGGTCAGTGTGTGATTGGGGGTGTAGAGTGGTGGGTCAGTGGGTGGTTGGGTGTGTGGAGTGGTGGATAAGTGGGTGGTTGGGTGTGTGGAGGGGTGGGTCAGTGGGTGGTTGGGGGTGTGGAGGGGTGGGTCAGTGGGTGATTGGGGGTGTGGAGGGGTGGATAAGTGGGTGGTTGGGTGTGTGGAGGGGTGGGTCAGTGGGTGATTGGGGGTGTGGAGGGGTGGGTCAGTGGGTGATTGGGAGTGTGGAGGGGTGGGTCAGTGTGTGGTTGTGGGTGTGGAGGGGTGGGTCAGTGTGTGGTTGGGGGTGTGGAGGGGTGGGTCAGTGGGTGATTGGGGGTGTGGAGGGGTGGGTCAGTGGGTGATTGGGGGTGTGGAGGGGTGGGTCAGTGGGTGGTTGGCGGTGTGGAGGGGTGGGTCAGTGAGTGGTTGGCGGTGTGGAGGGGTGGGTCAGTGAGTGATTGGGGGGATGTGGAGGGGTGAGTCAGTGCGTGATTGTTGGTGTGTAGGGGTGGGTCAGTGGGTGTTTGGGTGTGTGGAGGGGTGGGTCAGTGGGTGATTGGGGGTGTGGAGGGGTGGGTCAGTGGGTGGTTGGGGGTGTGGAGGGGTGGGTCAGTGGGTGATTGGGGGTGTGGAGGGGTGGGTCAGTGGGTGTTTGGGGGTGTGGAGGGGTGGGTCAGTGGGTGGTTGGGGGTGTGGAGGGGTGGGTCAGTGGGTGGTTGGGGGTGTGGAGGGGTGGGTCATTGGGTGGTCGGGGGTGTGGAGGGGTGGGTCAGTGGGTGGTCGGGGGTGTGGAGGGGTGGGTCAGTGGGTGGTCGGGGGTGTGGGGGGGTGGGTCAGTGGGTGGTTGGGAGTGTGGAGGGGTGGGTCAGTGGGTGACTGGGCGTGTGGAGGGGTGGGTCAGTGGGTGATTGGGGGTGTGGAGGGGTGGGTCAGTGGGTGATTGGGGGTGTGTGGAGGGGTGGTTCAGTGGGTGGTTGGGGGTGTGTGGAGGGGTGGGTCAGTGGTTGGTTGGGGGTGTGTGGAGGGGTGGGTCAGTGGGTGGTTGGGGGTGTGTGGAGGGGTGGGTCAGTGGGTGATTGGGGTGTGGAGGGGTGGGTCAGTGGGTGATTGGGGGTGTAGAGGGGTGGGTCAGTGGGTGATTGGGAGTGTGGAGGGGTGGGTCAGTGGGTGATTGGGGGTGTGGAGGGGTGGGTGAGTGGGTGATTGGGGGTGTGGAGGGGTGGGTCGCTGAGTGATTGGGGGTTTGGAGGGGTGGGTCAGTTGGTGATTGGGGGTGTGGAGGGGTGAGTCAGTGGGTGATTGGGGGTGTGGAGGGGTGGGTCAGTGGGTGATTGGGGCGTGGAGGGGTGGGTCGCTGAGTGATTGGGGGTGTGGAGGGGAGGGTCAGTTGGTGATTGGGGGTGTGGAGGGGTGGGTCAGTGTGTGATTGGGGGTGCGGAGGGGTGGGTCGGTGAGTGATTGGGGGTGTGGAGGGGTGGGTCAGTGGGTGATTGGGGGTGTGGAGGGGTGGGTCAGTGGGTGATTGGGGGTGTGGAGGGGTGGGTCGCTGAGTGATTGGGGGTGTGGAGGGGTGGGTCAGTTGGTGATTGGGGGTGTGGAGGGGTGGGTCAGTGGGTGATTGGGGGTGTGGAGGGGTGGGTCAGTGGGTGATTGGGGCGTGGAGGGGTGGGTCGCTGAGTGATTGGGGGTGTGGAGGGGAGGGTCAGTTGGCGATTGGGGGTGTGGAGGGGTGGGTCAGTGGGTGATTGGGGGTGTGGAGGGGTGGGTCGCTGAGTGATTGGGGGTGTGGAGGGGTGGGTCAGTGGGTGAATGGGGGTGTGGAGGGGTGAGTCAGTGCGTGATTGGGGGTGTGGAGTGGTGGGTCACTGGGTGGTTGGCTTTGTGGAGGGGTGGGTCAGTGGGTGATGGGGGGTGTGGAGGGGTGGGTCAGTGTGTGGTTGGGGGTGTGGAGGGGTTGGTCAGTGGGTGATTGGGGGTGTGGAGGGGTGGGTCAGTGGGTGATTTGGGGTGTGGAGGGGTGGGTCAGTGGGTGATTGGGGGTGCGGAGGGGTGGGTCAGTGGGTGGTTGGGGGTGTGGAGGGGTGGGTCGGTGAGTGATTGGGGGTGTGGAGGGGTGAGTCAGTGGGTGATTGGGGTTGTGGAGTGGTGGGTCTGGGTGGTTGGGGGTGTGGAGGGGTGGGTCAGTGGGTGATTGGGGGTTTGGAGGGGTGGGTCAGTAGGTGGTTGTGGGTGTGGAGGGGTGGGTCAGTGGGTGATTGGGGGTGTGGAGGGGTGGGTCAGTGGGTGATGGGGGTCTGGAGGGG
>NW_026781741.1:0-2500 GCF_030144855.1 Hypanus sabinus | reverse complement strand
GTTCCCGAACCTGATGGTGTGGGACCTGAGGCTACTGTACCTCCTTCCTGATGGTCGAGGGGTAATAACTGTTCCTGAACCCAGTGGTGTGGGTCCTGAGGCTCCTGTACCTCCTTACTGATGGCTGAGGGGTAATAACTGTTCCTGAACCCAGTGGTGTGGGTCCTGAGACTCCTATACCTCCTTCCTGATGGTTGAGGGGTAATAACTGTTCCGGAACCTGGTGGTGTGGGACCTGAGGGGCCTGTACCTCCTTCCTGATGGTTGAGCGGTAATAACTGTTCCTGAACCTGAAGATGAGGGACCTGAGGCTCCTGTACCTCCTTCCTGAGGGTTGAGGGGTAATAACTGTTCCTGAACCTGGTGGTGTGGGTCCTGAGGCTCTTGTACCTCCTTCCTGATGGTTAATAACTGTTCCTGAACCCAGTGGTGTGGGTCCTGAGGCTCCTGTACTTCCTTCCTGATGGTTGAGGGGTAATAACTGTTCCTGAACCCAGTGGTGTAGGTCCTGAGGCTTCTGTACCTCCTTCCTGATGGCTGAGGGGTAATAACTGTTCCTGAACCTGGTAGTGTGGGTCCTGAGGCTCCTGTACCTCCGTCCTGATGGTTGAGGGGTAATAACTGTTCCTGAACATGATGATGAGGGACCTGAGGCTCCTGTACCTCCTTCCTGAGGGTTGAGGGGTAATAACAGTTCCTGAACACAGTGGTGTGGGTCCTGATGCTCCTGTACCTCCTTCCTGATGGCTAAGAGGTAATAGCTGTTCCTGAACCCAGTGGTGTAGGACCTGAGGCTCCTGTACCTCCTTCCTGATGGCTGAGGGGTAATAACTGTTCCTGAACCAGGTAGTGTGGGTCCTGAGGATCCTGTACCTCCTTCCTGATGGTTGAGGGGTAATAACTGTTCCTGAACCTGATGATGAGGGACCTGCGGCTCCTGTACCTCCTTCCTGAGGGTTGAGGGGTAATAACTGTTCCTGAACCCAGTGGTGTGGGTCCTGAGGCTCCTGTACCTCCTTCCTGATGGCTGAGGGGTACTAACTGTTCCTGAACCCAGTGGTGTGGGTCCTGAGGCTCCTGTACCTCCTTCCTGATGGTTGAGGGGTAAAAACTGTTCCTGAACCTGGTGGTGTGGGTCCTGAGGCTCCTGTACCTCCTTGCTGATGGTTCAGGGGGTAATAACTGTTCCTGAACCTGGTGGTGTGGGTCCTGAGGCTCCTGTACACCGTTCCTGATGGTTGAGGGGTAATAACTCTTCCTGAACCTGATGATGAGGGACCTGTGGCTCCTGTACCTCCTTCCTGAGGGTTGAGGGTTAATAACTGTTCCTGAACCCAGTGGTGTGGGTTCTGAGGCTCCTGTACCTCCTTCCTGATGGGTATGGGGTAATAACTGTTCCTGAACCCAGTGGTGTGGGTCCTGAGGCTCCTGTACCTCCTTCCTGATGGTTCAGGGGGTAATAACTGTTCCTGAACCTGGTGGTGTGGGTCCTGAGGCTCCTGTACACCGTTCCTGATGGTTGAGGGTGTAATAACTGTTCCTGAACCTGGTGGTGTGGGTCCTGAGGCTCCTGTACTTCCTTCCTGAGGGCTGAGGGGTAATTACTGTTCCTGAACCTGGTGGTGTGGGACGTGAGGCTCCTGTACCTGCTTCCTGATGGTTGAGGGGTAATAACTGTTCCTGAACCTGGTGGTGTGGCTCCTGAGGCTCCTGTACCTCCTTACTGATGGTTGAGGGGTAATAACTGTTCCTGAACCTGATGGTGAGGGACCTGAGGCTCCTGTACCTCCTTCCTGATGGTTGAGGGGTAATAACTGTTCCTGAACCTGGTAGTGTGGGTCCTGGCTCCTGTACCTCCTTTCTGATGGTTATGGGGTAATAACTGTTCCTGAACCCAGTGGTGTGGGTCCTGAGGCTCCTGTACCTCCTTCCTGATGGTTGAGGGTAATAACTGTTCCTGACCCTGGTGGTGTGTGTGTCCTGAGGCTCCTGTACCTCCTTCCTGATGGTTGAGGGGTAATAACTGTTCCCTAACCTGGTGGTGTGGGACCTGAGGGGACCTGTACCTGCTAGCTGATGGTTGAGGGTTAATAACTGTTCCTGAGCCTGGTGGTGTGGGTCCTGAGGCTCCTGTACTTCCTTCCTGATGGTTGAGGGGTAATAACTGTTCCTGAACCTGGTCGTGTGGGTCCTGAGGATCCTGTACCTCCTTCCTGATGGTTGAGGGGTAATAACTGTTCCTGAACCTGATGATGAGGGACCTGAGGCTCCTGTACCTCCTTCCTGAGGGTTGAGGGGTAATAAATGTTCCTGAACCCAGTGGTGTGGGTCCTGAGACTCCTGTACCTCCTTCCTGATGGTTATGGGGTAATAACTGTTCCTGAACCCAGTGGTGTGGGTCCTGAGGCTCCTGTACCTCCTTCCTGATGGTTGAGGGGTAAAAACTGTTCCTGAACCCAGTGGTGTGGGTCCTGAGACTCCTGTACCTCCTTCCTGATGG